>NC_000085.6:11754846-11892346 GCF_000001635.26 Mus musculus | reverse complement strand
CTGCTTTCTGTAACTCTCATTCAAAGACCAGAACAGTATCTGGAAATTAATGCAAACCATACAGAATGAACTACTCAGTTCACTGGGACTCTAGAGATGAGAGCTCTCAGTGGTGCCTTTTATCTTGTTCTGTTTAGCCTACTTAGGCTCAGGTTAAAAGTACCTAAATTTCAAAAAAATTATATTTCAATGACTATATATATACACACACACATATAGCTTTCATTTTCATTTTCTTGCCAACTCTAAAGAAAAGGAGAAGACGATCATTTAAACACTGCATAATACAAGGCACTTCACTAAGCAGAAAAAAACCCCAAGCGTCAAAATGCTTCACAGTCATCATTCCCCCTCTACATGATGATGGTGATAATGAAGCGAAGCTGTAAATTAGGTCTTAAATGGAAGCCGAATTAATTTAGCATATATGGAAAGCTCTTGCCATTGCAACAAAGAGGTCAACTAGATACAACCTTTGAAAACATCCAGAATGTTCATACACAGATTTCTAACCATATGATGGCAAAATACTGAGCCAAACACTGGTCATTGTGAAAAACACACACCTCTAAACAGTGTTGACATCATTCTTCACATACACGTTGGGTTGACATTGACTCCATGCATCCTTCCTGAGTTGGAATGTGTTATACTCTAGGATCTAAAGTTGTACCAAGCTGTGTTCCTGAAAGACTGAGTTTGCAGGACATTTTAGAGATCATTTTTTAGTTTGAAAGATTGGGGCAATAATTTTATATCAAAACAAGTATTGATTATGAAAGTTTGTGAATATGAATAAAGAGAACATGATAGGAGAAAACTTTATGTGAATTTGAGAAGATAAAAACCCATAAAATTTCAAATAAATGTTGTGTTTTGTTCCTTTCCACTTTGTGGCTGATCACTAAATTCTTAGGAGTGTAAATAAATTGTCTTATTGCTGACTAGGGCATTTGAATGCAAAAATTGTTGGTGTGTTGATTTAGAACATGGATTGACTGCCATACAACACAAGACACAATTCCCTGATGTTTTTAAGTCTGGGGTCTTTACTTGAAACAGTTCCTCTCCTATTATTTTTAAAGAAAACAAGTGAAGTAGCAAGCAATTTCTTCTGAGACAGATACAACTTAGAAAACCTCCCAAGAGGCCTCTCCTTTTTAGAAGAAGAAAGATAGTTTATTATTATCTCTTGAGATTATATACCAGCATGAAACAAGAACAACAGCTTACACGTTCTTGGCCCATATTTTCACTCTTGTACCAGCTGTTATAATTGTACTAGCTGTGTTAGAATTCTGTTTTTATCACCTAACTAGCTTTGTAATCCTGCAAGCCAGCTTACCTCATCTCCTCAAACTATTTCACAATAAGGTTATTATTAGGTGCAATTTAAACTGCATCTATGAGAAAAATAATCTAGAATGCCTAGCATCTATTAACTTCTCAGTAAGGGGATACATTTATTGAGTCCTTCACTGTATGGTTATGAAAATAATTTCTGAATGAGTAGAATATGTGGAAACCTATCCCATATTTTCTGGAAGAGATTCTGTGGCTTCCTTGGTTGCATTTCTGTTTTCCTGCATCATCTTGTTAAAAAGATGCTAGCTTATATAAAATTGTGTGTGTCTGTGTGTGATGTGGTGTGTTATGGTGTGGTATTGTGCTGTGTGGGAACATATGTGCACTCTGTCTTATTACAAGACATAGAGTCTCTAGCTGAACCTGGAGCTTACCGTTTGGGTTAGGCTAACAGTCTGTAAGTCCCAGCGATCCTCGTCTCTGCCACATCCCAGTGTGGTCACACCCAGCTTTTCGTGTGGATGCTAGGGATTCTAACTCAGACCCTCATGCTTTCAGAGCCATTTCCTTGGCCCAGCTAAAAATGTTTTGCCTTTGGGCACATCTGCATGGCTGGACTGACCTACGTTAAGATATTAGCATAAAGCTGGACTCATCCAAAGAGGGGAGTAAAGTATTAGTTTGAAGATTCTGGTTGTGAGATGAGCAGAGGTGGAGGAACAACATCATAACCATCACACCCCAAGGCAAAAGCTCTGCCTGCAATCCAGCACATGCTAACTTCTAGAGCCACAATGGCTGCAGCTGTCAGGGAAGAGCTGCTGGTACCTAGTTAATAGCAAGGGAGGGTAGAGGCTGGGGAAATGGAGCTGAAACAAAACCAGACCCCTTTGCTACTCGTCAGCCTGTGTGATTATTTTGCTTTATAATGATCTTGTTGTAAAATTATTATTTTTGGTATCAGTGAAAATCTCTGGCCTCAGTTTTTATAAAGAAAAAACGTTGGATCTTCCCAAACGCAGCAGCAGGAGCAGCAGCACTACAGGTTTCAATGTCAGAGGTAGCCAAGCAAAAACTGTTGCATCCTTATAAGACATTAGTTTTTGAAACAAAGTCTAGCCATGAAGCTTTGAGTGACCTGAAACTTGTAGAGTAGGCTGGGCTGGGCTTGAATTTAAGCAAATCTTTCTATCTCTGTCTCCTGAGTGCTAGGATTACAGGTGTGGACCATCAGGACTAGCTATGACATTCTTGAATAACAGTTATATGTGCTCTGCTGAGTTCCCCCCCACCCCCACCCCCCAGAAACTCCTGGGAGTTTCCCTCTCTCTCCCTCCCCACTTCTCTGTGTAGCATCTAGGAAGGAAAGAGAGTCAAAACTGTACTCTTTAACTGACAGCATACTCCTGAGGGTCAACAATGGAAGTATCCAGGCGATTTAATGTTGTTGACATGATATGTTTACAAGTGAACCATGAAGGTATCACATGAAGCATTCAGACTCTCAAAAAAAGTTATTCTCTTATTGCAAAAATGAGTAGCATTTATTTGGTACCTTTTAAGATTTGTAAAGATATTGTTTCATTTAAAATGGCTTCTAATTTTTATGTAATGTGTGATTTCATTGTTCATATATATTTAATTTTTAAAAATATTATTATTTTTAAAAGATTTATTTATTTTATTTATTTTTATATGAGTACATTGTAACTGTCTTCAGATACACCAGAAAAGGGCATCAGATCTCATTACAGATGGTTGTGAGCCACCTTGTGGTTGCTGGGAATTGAACTCAGGACCTCTGGAAGAGCAGTCAGTGCTCTTAACCGCTGAGCCATCTCTCCAGCCCCTATTACTATTGTTATTATTATTCTTGTTTTGTGTGTATGGTGTTTCCCCTGCATGAAAGCATGTGCACCATGTGAAGAATACCTGGTGCCACTGAGGGCAGAGGAAGCCAGCTTCCTGGAACCGGAGTTGGAGATGGGTCCTCAGGAAGAACAATCAGTGCTCATCTCTTCAGCCCCTCATATCTTTTGAATGAAGAAGCCAAGGCTTAAAAATTTAACCACGTTGCCTAGTTGGTAAATGACTGTGCAGGAGTCAATGCTTAGATTAACCTGGGATTGAGTTGTTTCAAGTAAATAAGTCAGCAAATAAATGACAGTGCATTGTACAATGTATTAGGTGCAGAGCAAGTGACAGCTGTCCTAGACAGGGAAAGTTCTTTAATTCTATCTTGTGTGTTTTTATTTATTTATTTATTTTACTAATAAACTATACTACTTTAAAGAGGTGAACTAGCACCCCATCATAGAAGCATGTTGATTTTCAGGCTGGAAAATTGGCTCAACAGTTAAGAGCACTTGTCACACCCAAATGACAGCTCACATATGATAGCTCACAACCACTATCCAGCCCCAGGGAATCTGATGCCCTCTACTGGTCTCAATGGGTGCCAGGTATGCACATGGTGCACATATATTCACACAGGCAAAAATAAATACACAAAAATAATAAAAATAAATAAATTAAAAAACCATGCTGATTTTGAATCTCTATTTCCTTTCCACTCCTTTTTCCTTTCTTTTTTAAATTAGATATTTTCTTCATTTACATTTCAAATGCTATCCCGAAATTCCCCCATACCCTCCCCCCACCCTGCTTTCTAATCCACCCACTCCTGCTTCCTGGCCCTGGCATTTCCCTGTACTGGGGTATATAATCTTCGCAAGACCAAGGGTTTCTCCTCCCAATGATGGCCGACTAGGCCATCTTCTGCTACATATGCAGCTAGAGACATGAGTTCTGGGGGTACTGGTTAGTTCATATTGTTGTTCCTCCACTCCTTTTTCATCATCTACTTATTTAATACTTTTTTCCCAAATAATTTTGATAAATCTCTCTGTTTACACACACATATTTTATACATTTTGGGGGAGAGGGTGATGTTTTCGGGGAGATTCACACACACACAAGGGGAAGAGAGAGGGGAAGAGAGCAGGAGAGGAAGAGGGAGAGGGAAGAAGAGAGAGAGAAAGAGAGAGAGAACGAGAGACAGAGAGAGACAGAGAGAGAGAGACAGAGACAGAGAGAGACAGAGAGAGACAGCGATTGTAGGGTAGGGTCTCACTGTATTTCTGGTTGACCTGAAACTCACTATGTAGACCAGGCTGGCCTCAAATTTACAGAGCTCAGCCTGACTCTGCCTCCTGAGTGCTGGGATTAAAGGTGTGCACTGTAACATCTGGCTTTACTTTGATAACTACTATTGAGTTTTACCTTATACAAGTCCTAGCTCTAGTTTCTGGGGAGAGAGGGGAAAACTAGAAAGCTCAACACTGAGTGAGAAACAGAATAATAAGCACCACACTGGCCAATCCAGCTGAGCGATGCTCTAAAGGGACAATGTGCTGCGGTTGCCGGGCATTTTCCTGTTTGCAGCAAGGCTTTTTAACAAAACGTGTGCCATTGTAGTTGTTTCTTAATGCATAGGAAGGATTCACATGAAAGAAATTTCCAATTGTTTCTTTTATAATACAAGTAGATATTTTCTGTTTTCTACTGCTGTGAAGTTAAAATTGTGGATATTTGTAAAAAGTAGAGGACTCCCTGAATGTATTCCTGTGTGTTTCAGAGCTGATTTAATGTTGAGCATATTTTATCTAATTTCAGATGTGTGACCTCTTACTCTTTGGGAACAGATGTTTCTTTCTGCCTGGAGTCAGCTTGACAAGCATGGCTTTCACAGTTCTTGAGTTCCTGGAAAGCTTCCTGTTATCAAATGCTGCTTCGGAATAGGAACTGGGCAATGGCTTCTTTGCAAAACTCCATGCTCAGCCCCTGTTCCCTGGCCAAAGGATACCCAAGCCTTGCCCCGATGACAGGGTCAGGATTTTTCTAATATAAAATCTGAGGTAAGAGATGAGATTCTTACCTTTTGATGGACTCCTTTGGACTTCAATACATTATGAATTTACAAGAATCCTTGGCAAAACTCTGAGCCCTCAATGGCTGTGTCTCAAGGCTTTTGTGTTGTCAAATTTCCAGGCTGGTGCATGGTAGCCACTCCCAGATCACACATGTTTCTAATTGACAGCTTGATGATAAAGCATTTTAAAACCAGACATAACTACTATTCCATTAGCTCTTCTAAGTCTTTACTCCATTCTACCCTTTTCTTTGTTCAAGGTGACAAGTGGCTTTTGCTTGCAACATCTTGGTAGCTTGGAACTTACCCTTGAAGTCACAATAGTATTGAGACTTGAAATTATTTTAAAACAACATTCATAACTATCTTGGCTAACAAACCGTTGTTGGTCCCCTGAGATGACTGAGGTCAGCTTGGGAAACCGAAATCAGCAAGATGAGAAACACTGTACCCAAGAGTTAAATTGCATCAGGGCTATTCCACTGGTACATTTTCCTTAGGGACTGTATTTTAGTCACTTCTTCATGTTTTCAGTGATGAGGTCAGTTGGGGGCAAAGCAAATTACCTGAAAAATCATTTGCTCATTGTTTTTAAGGGTTAAAATTGGGTAGAATCAAATTAAAAAATGGGGGTTTGAAGCAATGCACAAGAATGGTTAAAAGATCAGGCAGACCCAATACTGGGGAGATGGCTCAGCTGGAAAATAAAGCATTTAGATCCCAGCACCCATGTGAAAAAAGTGAGATAAAACACTTGTAATTCCCGTGCTGAAGGTGGAGGCAGGAGAATCTCTGTTGCTTGCTGGCTAATCAGTGTAGATAAACTGGAAACCTTCAGGTTTAGAGGGAGAACTTGTCTCAAAAAATAAGGCAGACAGTGATAGAGGAAGGCACCTGATGTCAACTTCTGGGCAACACACACACACACACACACACACACACATTTTTTAATTAAAAATTTGGCTCAGTTTCCCATCAGTTATATGCTTTTGAGTAACTTACTTTTTTGAGTCCTCATTTTCCTAATCTGCAAATTGGGAGCAATACTATTCCCCTCCCCTCATGGGATAGTTGTGGGAATAGACTGAGATGATGCATGGACAATGCTTATCACAAGAAATAGCAGACTATTAACTCTATCACAATTACTATGCTGTTCAGAGAGAACACTGTAAAATTCCTATGGTGCAGAGAACGTTGAGAATTGTTGATGTACTCTAATCCAACGTGGCTATTCATTTACACCATTTTTTTTTTGACAGAAATTAAGTAACCCAGATTGTCCACAATGGGAAATGAAATAGGAGGACAGGGAATTCAAAGAAAATAGTTCTAGACAATTGTTATCAGATACAGGTCTAAACTTTGAGAAAAAACATTCATGAGATCTGACATACAACTTCACCTCCTCTGAGTATCACACAAAGGGATGAGGGATGAGAGGTCTATAACAAAGCCTGAAGCTACCACTCTAGAACTCACTTCTCCCAACAGCCCAACATCATTCCACAATTGCAAAAGAAAGCAGATGATTCTGTATTCTTTAAAATACTGTATTCAACATATTGTATGAACAGTCAATGCTTCACTACAAAATAGCTTTTACAATAAATGATTTTTGTCAAATTCTAGGGTAAAGTAAATATTCTGAGTGTGTTTAAGGGGGCTAGATTATTAAATTCATTATGACATGGTATTTTAAACTTGTATTAGGTTTATTAAGATAACATCACTGTAAGCTGAGAGCATCTGTGTGTGCTATTAAAATATCAACTCTTTTTAATCTTGTCCTTGTTCTACATTTCAGCTCTTTACTGATCCTTGGTACTCCCGCATCCATCAAATACTTATTACAAGTTGTCTGACTTCAGAATGTTTTATTTTTATTTCATTATCATTGGGATGTAATCTGGAAGCAATAACTTTTGGTAGATAAGATGTTAGAGTGTTTAATCAAACTACTTAAACTTCAGGGCACAGACATCCTTTATGTTTATCAATTGCTACTTGATAATTGCACACAACGGATAAAATAATTTTTCCATTTATTAAACATTTTAGCTTCCCCAATACATCTGAACCACTCATGTTTTCCTTTTTATGAGTTCCTTATATAAATTTGTAAAAGAGATATAGATATAGAGATAGAAAACTGCTCAGAAAATCCCAAACCTTGTGACTAAGGCTGAACTCCCTGCCATGGATGGTAGGACTCAGAAAAGTCCTGACTGAATGACAGCAAGAATGGCAAGGATAGTGGGGAAAAAAATCAGAGAAATCTATCAAAATGTGCTAACCTGAAAATAAAGAAGAATTTATCTTGGAATTGCTAAAAATATCATGTATTTCATTGTAGAGTTTTTTTTTTTGTTTTTTTTTTAGAATTTCTTTATTCTGGTTTTCATCATGCCATTTTCATGTAACTATATAATATACTTTGAGCAGAATCCTCTATGCCTTGTTACCCTCCACTCTTCCTGCTCCCTAATGTCTCCTTTTTGTTCCTCCAGTCCACTAACTCTACTTTTCATGAAATTGATCAAATAAGGTTCTAGTGGCTGACTTTAAGGTAACAGAAATAAATGAACAGCTTGACAAAGCATTCAGAATGGCTGCTTTACTGTGTTTCAGCAAATTTTTGGGAAATACAAGAAGTAATTAAAATTATTAGAGAAATTGAATAGATTGAAATAATTAAAGGAATAAAATAGAAATTCTACAGATGAAAAAAGTTCAGTAAAGAACATCAATTACAAACGATCAAGTGAAGATAGCATCTATGAGCTGGAAAATACATTATTTGAAAATATCCATCAATAGAGAAATAAGAAAAGAATGAAGTGTGATGGCAAGGACTCCAGATTTATTGGACAGAATTAAAAGATAAAAATTAAAGTTATTGATGTTAAAGAGGGGCCAAAGACACAGGAAAATATTTACATATGTAGTAGCTAAAAAATTCAAATCTAGGAGGTTATATAAATATCTGATTGCTAGAATATTTTCAGTAAGATTCAGTTGAACTTTCAAAACTGAAATATTAAGAGAAGATCTGAAAAACACATGAGACAGGGATGAAATAATTCATGAAGGAGTTTTAACATGTGTGATGGTAGACTTAGCATAGACCTTCTAGGTCATTATAAAAATAAGGTGACATTTACAGAATGTTAAAGATTACAAGAAGCTGTGCCATGTAAAAACACTGCATCTAGAAGAAGTATTCTTCAGAAATGAACAAGAGATGATGGCTTTTCTCAACCAACAAGAGCTTAGGAATGCACCATTACTCAACTTTTGTCACAAGAAATATCCCAGGTAGGTCATCGAGCTGACAACACAAATACATCTAAACATGTAAAACTGTGTGGATGGTAAACAGTCAAATTTAGAACAATCTTGTGCTATGCAGGTCATGTTTAAATTCTATTGTTAATAGTAAGGCAATGAAACAAAAAATTTTAAAATGTCATAAGTTGTTAAATTATGTGTACTATAAAGAGATGTAAATTGTGACAGTAAAAACTCAAAATGTTGAAAGAGGAATGGAGGAAAGGTGTAGTCTCTTTGTGATCAGAGTTGAGTTGTGATCTAAATTGACCTGTTATAACTGTATAACTATAAGATGAGAATAGACACCTATGACTTAAACAATTAAAAAAAAAAAGCAAAAAAGCTGAGAGCTGGTTCAGAGGTTACGAATACTGATTGCTTCTGCAAAGACTTGAGCTGGCTGGTAGTGATCCCAGCACTTGAGAAGCAGAGTCAGACAGATCTCTGAGTTCCGGGCCAGCCTGGTCTACAGAGTGAGTTCCAGGACAGCCAGGGCTACACAGAGAAACCCAGTCTTAAAAAAAAAAAAAAAAAAAAAAAAAAAAAAAAAAAAAAAAAAACCAACCAACCAACCAACTAATCAATCAAACAAACAAAAGATCATCTAACTTTTAAGGAAACAAATAGACAGAGATGGAATCAAAAAAGATAGTCTTTGCAAGTGGAAACTGAAGGAGAGAGGATAGTAGCTATACTTAAAGATAAAATAGACTTAAATTTTTTTTAAATGTGCAAGGAGGTGACAAAGAAGGAAATTACATAGTTATAAAGGGATTAATTCAGCAAGAAGACACATTGTGAAGATGCATGCACCTAGCATTGGATCATCTACGTGCATAAAGCAAATATTGACATATTTGATTAGGAAGAGAAGGTATTGTGTAGTGACAGTAAGAGATTTTAACTCCTGACTTTCAGTAACAGGTAGACCATTGAGATAGGACATAACAAGGAAACATCAGATATAAACCACTGTTTCAGCCTAACAGACCTAACAGACTGCACGCAGTGGCACACAGAACATTTCCCAGAAGAGGTTGTATAGTAGGCCATTAAACAAGTCTCAAGAAAACTGAAGAAGATTGAAATCATGCCAAGTATATACAGTGGTAGAAATGCAGAAATCATCAAGAGGAGCTTCAACAACCCTACACCTCCATGAGAATCAAAGAACATGCTTTTGGAAAATCAGCATCAATGAGGAAATTGGTAGACCATTTCAAAATAATATTGAAACAACTAAAACATCATGTTACAACTTATGAGATTTAGAAAAAGTACTATCAAGAGAGGATCTTGTAACAATAAGTGCCTCAATAAAATAACTCAGATAAACAACCTAACAAAATACAAATGAAACAAAAAATGAGAAAGAAGGAAATCTTTGCCAATATATAAACAAGTTTATTCACAATGGAGAAACCCGTCAAAAAGTAATAAACGAAGAATAAAGTGGTATTCATCTTAGAAGATGCTTGAAACATACTATGTATTTCAGTGAAGATTCCTTTTCAAAGTTTTAAAATTTTATTGTGGGTTACATGGAGCCATTTGCATCTAAGTATATGATATCCTCTGAGCACAGTCTCCACACCCTGTTCACCTTCCCTTCCTCTCTCCTTCTGAATGTCTTTTTTGTTCCTCCAGGTAGTTCCTCTTCTAGTCTTTATGTACACACACACACACACACACACACACACACACACAATTACTCATCAAGAAAAAAAGTGCTGAGGAGGATGTGGACAGAAACATTCATGGTGGGAACGTAATCTAGTCCAAAAATCACTAACCAAAGCAGTTTTCAGGTTTCCTCAAAACTGAAAATGGATCTATTAAATGACCCACATATATCACTCTTAGATATTTACCCTAAGACTATATCACAGGTATATAATACTCTTCACAGTAGCTGAGTTATAGATCCAACCTAACTGTCCATCAACAGAGGAATGCATTAAGTATATGTGGCTTACATCATAATGGAGTTTTTTGATCCATAAAAAAGAGTGAGGTTACATTGTTTGCAGAAAAATAGAAGCAACTGCAGATAATCATAATAAAGAAATTGATGCTCACAGTCAGCTATTGGATAGAACACAGGGCCTCAATGGAGGAGCTAGAGAAAGTACCCAAGGAGCTCAAGGGGTCTGCAACCCTATAGGTGGAACAACAATATGAACTAACCAGTACCCCCAGAGCTCGTGTCTCTAGCTGCATATGTAGCAGAAGATTGCCTAGTCAGCCATCATTGGGAAGAGAGGCCCCTTGGTCTTGCAAACTTTATATGCCCCAGTACAGGGGAACACCAGGGCCAAGAAGTGGGAGTGGGTGGGTAGGGGAGCGGGGATGGGGGGGGGGGAAGGATATGGGGGACTTTCAGGATAGCATTTGAAATGTAAATGAAGAAAATACCTAATAAAAAAATTGGAAAAAATAAAAGAAATTAAGCCAGTCTCAGAAAGACAAATATTGTATGCTTTCTCTCATTTGTGGGTCTGAGATTTTGTACAAGCACATGAAATTAGCAAAAATTCTTTATAGTTTGAAATAAAATAGAACTAGAAACAAACTATTTATTAGCACTTATTTAATTTTTTTAAAGTGGCAAAGTAATAGAGGTGAGCATCACAGTTTTACAACCCTGTTTTTGTTGAGTCTCCCCCCTCATTCTCCTTCCCTCTCACCCTCTCCTGCTTGTCTCTCTCTCTCTCCCACAGGCCTCCATCCTACTCCCTGCTTGTCTCTCTCTCTCCCACAGGCCTCCATCCTACTCCCATGCAGTCTGCTATCCTCTTTTTAGCCATTGTACGGTCCTGAAGGACTCTTTCTTATATCATCATCTCGTGTTCTATACCCATAACCTTCATATATATACATATGTAAACATAAAACATCTAGGATCCATATGTAAGAACATGAGGTATTTGTCTTTCTTAGTCTGGGCTATTTGCTCTAGTACAACGCTTCCAGTTCCACCCACATCCCTGCAAATGTCATGGTTTCACTTTTCATTATGGCTGAATAAAATTCCCCTGTGTCTATGTTAGCCATCAGGTATTTAGTAATTTCTGGATTAACATACTCAATTCTGAAAGTATTTATTGCATTCTTTTATGTGCTGGTTGTTACAAAGGTAAATAAGTCAGAAAAGGTTTCTGCTTGTGTTTACATCACAATGGTTTTTGGGAAGAGGCCCCTCCTAGATACTTCACATGAGTCATTCAGCGTTCATGATGACGTTGTGAAGGAGAGACCACTACTACCCTCATTCCCTAGATAAGGAAATTGAGAACAAAAACAATAACTAACGTGTGTAAGGTCACATTACTACTAATTTAATGGTGACAAAATTAAAAGGCACCAGCCCTTCTTGGAAGCAGTCAGGGACAGAGCAGAGCTCCCAGGCTTCTGCAGGGTGCTTCTGTGTATAAATAATGCTTTATTGGAACACTGTCATTTTTTGTCGTTGTTTTAGACAGGGTCTCTCTATGCAGTCCTGGAGCTTGCTAAGAATTCCAGGCTAGCCTCAGACGCACAGACATCCTCATGCTCTGTCTCCTAAGTGCTGCAGGTGGTGAGGCACAGGGCCAGCTCTCCTGCTCTCGTGACCCTGGGGGGCCAGGTCTCATGCCTGTCACAGGTGGCAAGGAGTGAGGTCGGGGAAGGGCATCTCTCTCTTGCTCACACTACTACTGCATGGTAGACAAGTGGCAGGGCCAGCTCTCCCAAGCCCCTTGGGGTGGCTCACCCTCAACCCCCAACTACAGGTGTGGGCTGCCTTCCTGCATGCCGAAGTGGCAAAGGGCAAGGCCAATGCTCCTGATCTCACACCTTTGGGGCATGCTCTCCCATGATGCACGGGTGAGGGATGGGCAAGCCTCACTTTTAATAGCAAAGTAAGAGTCAAGCTTATAAAATACCAGACAGGAGACAGGTTAGCCCTGATCACTACAATGTCAGCATTTTCAGGAATCAGCAGTAGCAGCTTGATACACTCACAAACACTTCATGAATATACCAGCAGTCAAGTTCAGTGATACTGGGATAGCAAACACAAATCACCTGTGGTGGCATGACCTAGCAGAAACAGCCAGGCCTCAGCCGAATCGGCATGAATCAGCAGGAGCAACTAAGATCACCAGGGACACCAGTAGAAGGTCTCTGCAGTGCCTCTTTCAATGAAGTAAAGATCAGCTAAGATGTGAGACCAATGAGTTATCTTGTTTGAAGTACTGCAAAGCTAGCTATGCAGGATGCTCATCACCAGAGCATGGTTGTAAGGAGGGTCTGAGGTGCATCGTCATCAATGTTACTCACGATGATGGCTTTGTGTCTCGAGTACCCTCCAGCCAGGACATTGATGACGTTCTCTGGTTTCATGAACTTGCCTATTTTGATACCAAGCAGCTGGTACCCAGCAGAAAGGTTGTTTAACTCTTAAAGTCACAATTTCATCACCTGTATCAAGGAAGCAATTGGGAGTGCCTCCTGAAGCAAAGAATTTGGTCCAATAGCTTCCAGCTTATTAATACCACTCACAGATAAAATTTTTACTGAATATCTATGTAATGACTATTCCTGGTTGTCAACTTGACTATATCTGGAATGAACTGCAATCCAGAATTGAAGAGCTCACCTGTGATCCAGATCTTGAGGCTGGAAGATACAAGTTTCTGACCTGGATCTTGGCATGGAGATCTTGAGGCATAGTGACTATGAAAAGTTTAGGTTCAGGCAAGGTAGTACACACCTTTAATCCTAGTAAACTAAGGCAAAGAGATCTCTGAGTTCAAGGTCAGCCTGGGACAAAACAAGTCCCAGATCCAGGCGTGGTGGCACACACCTTTAATCTGGGCCATACCTTCTGCTGGAGACATACAAAAGGACATTGGCAGAAGGAAGGTTTGCTCTTCTTTGCCGCTTGCATTTACTTGCCAACCCATCTGTTGGAATCTACTTCTACAGAAGACCAGCTGAAACAACTAGCCTTGTGGGACTGAGCAACTACCACATTCTTGGACTTCCAACTCGAAACTGACCATTGTTAGGGAATTGGACTACAGGCTGTAAGTCATCATAATAAATTCCCTCGTTTTTTTTTTTTTTTTTTTTTTTTGACACCAAGCGGGAGTTGGCGGCGCCGGCTCTGGGGGCCCAGACGAAAGGCAGGAAAGGGCAGGCTTGACGAGCGGGAGGATCGGTCAGCTAGATACTCAACCCACAACGAGGAAGCCTCGCATCCTACCGTTTAAGCATCTAAGCCAACCGCCCAGCTAGTTAACCTGAGCGGCCCGCTGCAGCCGTGGTTCGTCAGGCAGGTTCATCACCTCAGGTTCCCGGCCGCCCCCCCGCAGCCGTGGTGGCAACCCTGGGAGGAGCGCTTGCGTCCATCTCCTTCGATTCTCGGGATTTGAAGATGGCTGAACAGTCAGCGCCGAAAGTTGTGCTAAAAAGCACCATCAAGATGTCTCTAAATGAGCGCTTTACTAATATGCTGAAGAACAAACAGCCGATGCCAGTGAATATTCGGGCTTCGATGCAGCAGCAGCAGCTAGCCAGTGCCAGAAACAGAAGACTGGCCCAGCAGATAGAGAATAGACCCTCTTTCCAGGCAGCATTAAAACTTAAGCAGAAGAGCTTAAAGCAGCGCCTGGGTAAGAGTGATATCCAGGCACGGTTAGGCCGACCCATAGGTGCCGTGGCCAGGGGAGCAATTGGAGGAAGAGGCCTACCCATAATCCAGAGAGGCTTGCCACGAGGAGGACTACGTGGGGGACGTGCTACCAGAACCCTGCTTAGGGGTGGGATGTCACTCCGAGGTCAAAACCTGCTCCGAGGTGGAGCCGTAGCTCCCCGAATGGGCCTAAGAAGAGGTGGTGTTCGGGGTCGTGGAGGTCCTGGGAGAGGAGCCCTAGGGCGTGGAGCTATGGGTCGTGGCGGAATCGGTGGTAGAGGTCGGGGTATGATAGGTTGGGGAAGAGAGGGCTTTGGAGGTAGAGGCCGAGGTCGTGGCCGAGGGAGAGGTGCCCTCACTCGCCCTGTATTGACCAAGGAGCAGCTGGACAACCAATTGGATGCATACATGTCGAAAACTAAAGGGCACCTGGATGCTGAATTGGATGCCTACATGGCACAGACAGATCCTGAAACCAATGATTGAAGCCTGCCTGCCCGCCCGCCTGCCTGTTAGACTCTTGTTAAAGTCACCACATCTGTAAAACAACCTTGAGAAAACATGAGAAGAAATCTGATCGATGCTGGAAGGACCTGTCACAATAGGCTGTGGACTTACCTGCCACCAGTTGGTGCGTTTAGTCTGTTCCGTCTACTTTTTGATACTGTGTTATATGAAACCCTATTTTCCTTTAAATTTGGTTGAGTTTGTTTTGTTGTTTATCCAGTCACCCAGACATCTGTTTGAACAGGAATGCGTTGGCCTTGTGAGTAGAACAGTTTTCTAGCCTCTGCCTGTCATATACTCTTGACATTTTAAAATATTTCCTCTGTTGATTTTTATGATCCCAGAAGGAGCCAGAGTTTTCACTATTGGGTGGTCTTTGGGATAGAGTTCTACATCTTTCTTTAAAAGCCTCTTGTTAATAGCTGGAGCTAAAGGTGTGTTTGCTATGTTGATAGTGAAGGTAGTAAATTGGAAATGTAGGTATTGCTACTGGGCCACAGAATGAGTAACACGTGGTACCAACTCTGATTTGGTCAAAGTTGATGTTGCCTACATTGAATCCACATAGATGGTAGCTGACAAGCTAAGTTGGAATTTCCACCCTAAGAAAAGCTTTTTAAGCTTATAAATCTCTCCTTTTGACTTTCTGTCTCATGCCCAAGAGGCTTCTGCACCTCTCATAGAGAAGAAGCAGCTGTTGGTGTAGCACAAGTGGCAGAAGAGACAAGAGTGGGAAACTGGTAACAAACTGACTGCTGGGAAGGGCTCATGTGCTGCTCGTGCTGAAGTGCATCCTGCGTTCATCCAGAAGCAGTCTTCTTGGTCCAATCCACTTACCTGGCTTTATTTGACCCTCTTGAAGGTTTAAGTTCAACCATATTTTGTCAGCTGTTCAGTTTCAGTGGAATCTTGTATTTCTGATTCATTATAACAAATTGTTCTCTCAAAAGAAAAAAATTCCCTCAATGTAGAAAGACGTTCCATGCACTCTGTGACTCTAGAGAAACCTCACTAATACAATCTATTTTAGTAAAAGAATTGAGTAAACAAAATATGTTTTACTTTATTTTATTTATTAAAATTTAAATGAGTATTTATTTAATACTCAATTAGTGTATGTGTCCCTGAGGTTTTGTTTGTTTGCTTGTGTGTGTGTGTGAAAGAGAGAGAGAGAGAGAGAGAGAGAGAGTGTCACAGCATTCAGAGAACACATGTGGATTGAGGGTATCAAAGACAGTCATTAGGAAGCAAATGTGTTTACCCTCTGAGCCATCATATTGGACAATTTTCTTTTAAAGACAGGGTCTCCTCATATAGCACTGGCTTGCCTTGAGTTCCATATGCAATTGAGGATTATCTTGAACTTCTTATCCTCCCACCTCTACTTCCTAAGTGTTATCATCACAGGGGTATGCCATTAAGCCTGAGGACTGAACCACCAGACTACTATATAGTCTACACAGACTTCTATATAACTAAATTTCAGGGAGGGAAAGAAGGAAGGTGGAAGTAAGCATAAAGGTGAGGCTGATTCATGGGTCACAGTCTTCACCTTGAAGTACCAGCCATCTGATGCCACCTCAACTCTGACTCTGTTCTTTGTGTTCTAAGTATGAAGTCATAACACAAAGCTAGAGATTGATCTACTTTAAATATTCAGTGGTTTCCATGAGACTTACATTGCAGTCCTGGCATAGTTAGAATCCTGAACATCCTTCAGGCTCTTCATGATGTGGGTGCCACTGGGCATTCAGAGAGGACCTGTGGATGGTGGGGACTGAACTCAGGTCATGAGACTTGGATGAAAATGCTTTTACCTTTGAGACATCTTGGGACCTTCCTCCCTTTCATCTCGTGAGATTGTTTGCACTTCTCCATCTCCTTTTCCACTTCCTGGGACTCATTAGACCACCAACCAATCCCTGCCTTAAACCACTATGCAGGTTTTCTTTCTGAGGATGCTCTCTCTTGGATTTTTTAATATTATTTTTTCTCTGTTCAAAGATCATACTCCTAGACAGGGCCACCTCAACTCTAGTTACATTTGTCAGCTTCCCACACCCACCCCTCTCCATGTTACTGTCCTGCTTTATTTTTCACATTCACACATTACCCATGATTCTATTATTTACTTATATTTCTCTCATCATCTGTTCTCTCTTGTTAGTATATAACCTTCATCAAGTCAAGGACATTTTTTGTTTTCTTCTATATCTCTAGTCCCAAGAACAGTACAAAAACCATAAAGGTGATAGGTGCTCAGTAGGTAAATGCTAGATAAATGAACCCATTGGGGATTCCCATGAAGAAAATCATTCTTCCCCATACCTCAGAGAGACATCTCTAGAGCCTCAATGAGATCATTGGTCCGTTTTTCTAGTCCCTGAGATGACAGATGTCCAAGGCTCTTGGGAGAGGAAATGCACAAAAAGTCACCTGAAAACTTAATGTTCTTGTGATTTTTCATTAACTTGAGGTAAGCTTTAGCTTTTGTTTAGAAAAGAGCCTCTGTGACAATGAATTCTGTCTCTGTCTCTCTCTGCCTCTCTCTCTCTCTGTCAATTGGGCAATAAAATTACAACAGAGTTCTCATTTTTCTTATCACATATTAAAATGATCTATGGTTTTATGCTAGGTGCACTTAAGAAAAAAAGATTTCAGCTGGACGGTGGTGGTTCCTGCCTTTAGTCCCAGCACTTGGCAGACAGATTCAGGAAGATCTCTGTGAGTTTGAGGCCAGCCTGGTTTACAGGGGGTGTTCCAGGATAATCAATGAGAAACCTGTCTCAAACAAAACAAAAACAGAAAAAAAGATTTCTTGCTCTCATCTCGTAGGTGACATGGTTTTCTCCTGCAGATAAAAATAGTAAATCGTTATTTTCCTCCAAGTCCATGTATGTAAAGCTGAAAGTCAAAAAGGTGACGGATATGAGGACATGGCCATGGCAACTCAACATGGAGCAGTGGGTAAGTGTACACAACCTGCAACCCCTTGGCTGGAGTCAGAATGTGGGTTTTGTGTTTCTCTGTAAAGGGAGGGTAACAGCTCCTTGTCAGTTTACTATGAAGAATACATGACTTAACTAATAGAAAGTACGTGTAGACTTAGTGCCAAGCATCCAATGAACACTAGTCACAATTATTCTCAATACATGAAACATCATCAGACACTCAGCTCCTCTTAGTTACTATTCTTCACCTTTTCCTGTTAGTTCTTGTTGAGCTGGTGTAGCTCTTAAGAGAAAATTGCATTTTATTCATATATACAAACAGTGTGTGAGTGTGTAAAAGCACAAAGAAAAGCTGTCTCCAAGGAAGCTAGAAGTTCATCCGTCCGTCCATCCGTCCGTCTGTCTGTCTGTCTGTCTGTCTGTCTGTCTGTCTATAGCAAGCTAGGGATACCAACATGTACACAGATGATTCAAAAGGGAATGAGGCAGAGTGAAGGGGTGTGTTGACCCAGCACACACTGTACAACAGCTGTCCAGATCTTTTTTTTTTTTTTTTAGTTACACTGTAACCACAGTTAGTTAAATTGAGTATTGCTGTTCATTCACTTAAACTCTGGATTCTATTGGCACTGTGGAAGTCAGTCTCTTGTATCGCTTCTTATTTGATTTATATAACAAATATTTTTATTTATGTTAATGCACCATCTTTATAAATATAGCTTCAATTATATTGCACGGGCTTTATCTGGTATTTGATATTAAATTGTTTTCATTATTTTCTCTTAAAATGATGTCATTGTTTTAGATTCATTTAGAATAAATTTGATTAAAAATGCTAATTTTTGGTTTAGGATATCTTTAACCTATACTCAGTAAAAGGTAGTATAAAGAACACTTATATGAATATTGCATAGCTTATAAAATTCTCACTATTTTGACAAAATAGAACATTTTAAGATGTTATTAGAGATAATGAAAACAAAGTGTTTAAAAGTAGTTACAATGAAACCTATTTCTCTATGAGCTGATAAAGAATAAAAACAACTTTTTTCTAAAGCTTTGAGCCATCTGGTTCTCTAACAATTAGCTTTTTTTTTTAAAAAAAATTCATTGTATGGGTATTTTATTAGCTGATCTCTCTAAAGAAGTTTTTTTAAAATTAGATATTTTCTTCATTTACATTTCAAATGCTATTCCGAAAGTCCCCTATACCCTCCCTCAACCCTGCTCCCCTACCCACCCACTCCCACTTCTTGGCCCTGGCATTCCCCTGTACAGGGACATATAAAGTTTGCAAGACCAAGGGGCCTCTCTTCCCAATGATGGCTGACTAGGCCATCTTCTGCTACATATGCAGCTAGAGACATGAGCTCTGGGGGTACTGGTTAGTTCATATTGTTGTTCCACCTATAGGGCTGCAGACCCCTTGAGCTCCTTGGGTACTTTCTCTAGCTCCTCCATTGGGGGCCCTGTGTTCCATCCAATAGATGACTTGAACATCCACTTTTGTATTTGCCAGGCACTGGCATAGCCTCACAGGAGACAGCTATATTAGGGTCCTTTCAGCAAAACCTTGCTGGTATGTGCAATAGTGTCTGCATTTGGTGGCTGATTATGGGATGGATCCCTGGGTGGGGTAGTCTCTGGATGGTCTATCCTTTTGTCTTAGCTCCAAACTTTGTCTCTGTAACTCCTTCCCTGGGTATTTTGTTTCCTATTCTAAGGAAGAATGAAGTATTCACACGTTGGTCTTTCTTCTTGATTTTCTTATGTTTTGCAAATTGATCTTGGGTATTCTAAGTTTCTGGGCTAATATCCACTTATCAGTGAAACAATTAGCTGTTAAATATTAATTTCTCCGAAGAGCTTCCAGCATGAAGAATCACTTTTTACTTATTAATATTGTTGCTTATTTTTTGAGAATTTCATATACATACATACATATGTGTGTATATATATATATGTACATACATATACATATATAATGGATCTTGATTATAAACACCCCAGTTCCTCCTCACTTTCCACCCAAGACTCCCCCATGTGCCCTGCGTTCTTCTCACCTTTATGCCCTCTTTTCTGTTAGCATTGGCTACATGAGCATAAGCAACCTAGTCTACTGGTGGTCACACTCCCAAGTGAAATGATTTCTCCTCCAGCAGCGTGATCACCATAAAAACAAAGAAAAGCCAAACGCCATATTGAAGCTTAGGCTACATTGGTTATCAAACTAGCATAAACCAATAGTTGAACTTGTTCTTTGATCTCATCCTTCACTTTTAGAAGAATAGTGTTCTTAGCTTTCTGAGTATCCTCTGCAAACATCAAGGGAAAGACCATTCAGTCGCTAATTTAGTCAGTTTCATTCAACTGAAAGGCTAACCACAATCACACGGAAATGTGTGTGCAGGCATGTGTGAGTCCATATTGCAGCTTACTTAAGTTCAGAAACATGGAAGTGTCAGCAGAGGCAGAGCCGGTGACCAGGGCAGTAGAGATTTTTAAATGTTATTTCCTGAAGTTGCACCTCAGCAAAGAACTCCATTTTCACTTATAAAATTGTTTTGTGACTCAGGATTTAATAATTGTATTGATAATGCAAGAATAAGAAGCTATCTTTTAAGACTCTCAGAATTGATCAACACAGCTTAGAAAGCATTTAAAAAAGACTACACTGGGCCTATAATATTGAGGTAGGTAGGGGGGTGAGCCCTGTAAAAGGAGGTTGGAAATCCTTTATAAGGTAGATGCCATTGGAACAAGGATAAAAGGAGATGTGGAAGAAGATGGATCAGCTGTAAGGTTGCTATTTGACACAATGCAACTGTGAAATTGAATTGTTGAATATTTAAGAAAAAATACCAGAATTCCAAGTTTTAAAGGATTAGATAGGTAAAAATGCATCCTATTTTAGTGATCTGGGCTCTGAATACCCACACTTGCAGAATGGGTAAAAGGCAGACTTGTGTAGCTTGCCGTCTGCGCTTGGTGTGGGGATCACATACATCCTTAGAGATCTGTACTTGTGAGCTGTTCTATGAATGTGTAGTCATAGAAACAAAAGGGCATGAGGCCGGTGAGAAAGTTTTGCTCCAAAAGAAGAGGGATGATGATCAGGAACGACATGGACAACACAAGGTAGCATATATCGAGACCCTCATGCATGCCTGGCATTGGTCTCTGTGCTTGTAGTCATAGAGTCTTGCTCAATTTTCACCAACACTCTGAGGTGGGTGTCATACATTTCTGAATTTTACAGTGAAAATGCTGGAGCCCATATTTCTCCAAAGTCACAGAGCTAGCTGGGGTTGAAATTCAAAGGAAGCTCAGAGAATAAGCACTTGGTTAACTGCAGACTGTGATTTAATATAGCTTAGTGACATGGGAAAGTAACTTTACCCTTGACTCTTTTCCTTGTACTAGGTCTGATGGAGGAGGAAAATCAGACAGGAGTGGTATATTTCCACTTCCGCCCCTTTTCAACCAACTCTACAGTGGCTTCCCTAGTGTTTGTGGGCTTCTTGCTGCTGTATCTAGGAAGTCTCATTGGAAACCTCACCATTGGGCTCACAGTCTGGCAGGATCACTCCCTCCATACCCCGATGTACTTCTTCCTTTTTGTGTTGGCCACATTAGAGCTTGGCTATTCCACCAACATTGCTCCACTGACTCTAGCTAGCATTCTCTCCATGGGGAAGATGCTTATCTCTCTGCCCAGCTGTGGGGCCCAGATGTTCTTCTTCATCCTCCTTGGAGGATCTGACTGTGTCCTGCTGGCCATCATGGCCTATGACAGGTATGTGGCCATCTGTCATCCATTGCATTACAGCCTCATTATGAGTTGGCAGCTCTGTGGGCAGATGGCTTTAGGTTCTCTGGGGCTGGGTTTCCTTTTGTCACTGCCTTTGACCATTCTGATCTGCCACCTCCCATTCTGTGGCCACAATGAAATCTACCACTTCTTCTGCGACATGCCTGCAGTCATGCGCCTGGCCTGTACAGATACCCATATACACCAGGCAGCTCTCTTTGCCATCAGCGTGGCTGCAGTAGCCATTCCTTTTCTCCTTATCTGTCTCTCCTATGGTTGCATTGTGGCTACCATCCTGAGGATGACGTCAGCAGAGGGGAAACGCCGGGCTTTCTCCACCTGCTCTTCACACCTCCTCGTGGTTGTCCTGCAGTATGGATGTTGCACCCTCATCTACCTTCGCCCTAGCTCCAGCTACTCCCCGGAAGAAGGCCGGGCAGTATCTGTTGTCTATACCTTCTTCTCCCCATTGCTGAATCCCTTAATCTATAGTTTAAGGAACCAAGAGGTGACTGATGCAGTAAAAAGACTTTTGACAAGAATGTTCTGGTTCAGAAAGCCAGAAAGATTCCTTCCTGGGGGAAATTATTCACTGAACAAGGGAGAACACAGTATGATGGAAAAGAAACTCAAAATCAATAGGCCATGAGACTGGAGCAGTACTTGCACTCATGACTACCTGGGTCTAGGAAGTGTTAATTGTCACCCTCTACTTCTATTAGATTTTCAGTGACTGAGTCCTGGATCGACCCATGCTGCCTTAATCGGCCTTCTTTTCTACCACAGGACTTAGGATAAAGGCTGGCAGAGGAAACTCAGAGGAAAAGAGGAAACAAATGAATAAGATTGTTGACAGCAGGGCTGAAGAGACCGCTCAGCAGTTAAGAGCACTGACTGCTCTTCTAAAAGTCCTGAGTTCAAATCCCAGCAACCACATGGTGGCTCACAACTATCAGTAATGAGATCTGATGCCCTCTTCTGGGGTGTCTGAAGACAGCTACAGTGTACTTACATATAATAAATAAATCTTAAAGAAAAAAAGAATGTTGACAACAGGTGATAGATAACTATCATTCTGTTACACTTTAAAGGCTTGTAGACCCCAGTCCATCTACATATAGCAATGTTTCTTTGACTTTTTTTGTTGGCATTAAATGTCTCCTGAAACCTCACTTCCTTAACACAATCTTGCTGAATGGCACTATCTGATAGTGATAATTTTTGAAAACTAAATCATTTTTCTTTTTATAAAATTGAGTTTAATATGTCATGGTATTAACCCTGCAATAAAGTTCTTAGGGTTCCTTTGAGACAGAAGAAATGATTTATTCTTTGCATTTTTTCTTGCACATTGCAAAGGATATAGTAAGGGCTCAGTTTTAGGGTCCAACAAACAAAGTTGAGTTCTCATCTTTCCTTTGTTTATTTACTTTATTATTTTGCTCTCTGACCCTTTATCCTTAGTTCTGTCATATGTGTGAGTGTTTTGTATGCATGCATATATGTACACCATGTGTATGCCTGGTGCTCAAGGAGGTCAGAAGAGGCTGTCAGATCTCCTGAAACTGGAGTTGCAGATGGTTGTGAGCCTCCATGTGAGTGCTGGGAGTGGGAGCTGGGTCCTCTTCAAGAGCAACATGTGCCCTTAGCTGCTGAGTCTTCTCTTCAACCCCTATTATTTCCTTCACATTAAAAGTAGATAGTAGTCTCTTCCCCACAGGCTCGGCCGAGCACAGATGGGGCTTCCTTGGCCCGCAGCCCACTTCCAGGGTCCCCGGTTCCCGCCGCCGCGTGACGTGAGGCCCGCCATGTGCGCCCGTCCGGGATTCCCTAGCCACCCCCGCGCCCGCCCGGGTTCCCCCCCCCCCCCCGCATGCAGAACTGTGACTGTCCACCAGTCACTGCCGCCGCCCACAGCGCCGTCCCCGACGAAAGCACACACGCAGATGTGGACGCCGTGGTCAAGATGTCTCTGTACTCCCCACGGGACGGACTGACGGACACCCCAAGTCGCGCGGAGGACACCGTGAAAAGGCCGCCGTTGGGACAGAGGAGGGTCGCGCATCACCGAGGAGATGGAACCGCTGTCCCCGTTGTCCCTCCCAGTTCATATATGCACATGTATGCACATGCAAACGATGCTTAAATATGTCTGTAAATGTCCCCTCCAATAAAATTGCTCTTGATGTGAAGATTAAAAAAAAAAAAGATAGTAATAACGTCTGACTGTCTGCCTTTCTGTCTACCTAGTCTTTGGAGCCAGACAAAGTTCCCATTGCCTGTAGTTCAATCTGAGGCAAAACTATATCAAGCTTGGGAGACTGATGGAGAGGGTTAGATGGAGGACTGGGAACACAGAATGATACTTTCATGGTATCTTTTTTAAAAGAGAAAAGGGTGAGAGGAGAGATGGATCAATGGGTAAAAGTGCTTGCTGTGAAACTATGGGAATGTGGATTTGAGTCCCAAGTACTTTCATAAAAAGCCAGGCATGGCTGTGTGTGCCTAGAGTTCCATGCTTGTAGGGCTTTGTTGGCTTCCAGCCCAGCTTCAGGTTCAGAGAAAGTCCTGGTCTCAAGTATATAAGGTGGAAAGTTGTAGAACAGGCCAATTGATGTCATCTTCTGGCCTCAGTCGGTGTGGATGGGTCTTCATACCTGCACATATATGTGCACATTCACCACAATACACAAAATAGTAAAGAAACCACTCTCTTCTTTTATGTAACTTTTATTTTTAACTTATGTGTATGTGTGTATATGTTCCATGAGTGCATCTCCTCCCAGAGGCCACTAGAGGGTGTTGAAGCTCCAGGAGCTATGCTTGCAGGCAGTTATGAGTCTCTGACATTGGTGCAGGGATCTGAACCTGGGCCTTCTGCAAGAGCAGCATGTGTCCTTAATCTCTGAGCCATCTCTCCAGCTCCCACCCCACTCTCGATGTTGCAGAAACATTGCCATAGATGCTCACAGACCTTCTATCCCTTCTTTGATGGGCAACACATTAAGTCAGGAGGAGAACATAGAAGAACAATATGAAAACCCAATGGCAAGAATTCCTAGGTCCATGACCAGGTGAAAACAACAGGAAGCACAGGGCTTCACACAATAAATTTTATAAACTCTAGTGAAGAGGGCATCCTATTGCTAGCCATGTTATTTGTTGAAATTAATTAGTTTTATTTTAGGATACTATATCCTCAATAGTTTTTCAAACAAGATTTGAAGCAGCTTAAAAGCTTTTCTACAAAAGTTTAAGTGACAAGGTCAATAGAGTTGGGTTAAAGAAGAAAATTCAAGCAGGAATTTTAAGAACTAGTAGTAAGATTGTCATTCTAGAAGTGTTTCTGCAGATTTGAGAGTGCCTGCCTACATGTCTTTAGGTTTCTTAACAGCCGATGGAAAAATAGAACTGTGATTGAATTTGAGGATATTAGCATTCACTTAACAGTAAACAATTATATGGAGACATAAAGTACTTTCCTTGGGTAACACTTAGATTTGAAAGGATCACATCCCACAGTTTTCAATATGTAATAAAACACCAACATTCACAACATTAGCTGATATCCATTGAACATTTATTTATACATCTGACAATATCTTAGCTGCCTAGTAAGTGCTAACTCATTTGATTACCACAAACTCATCCTCGTGTTATACACAGAGATACATGGTATGGAGAGGTTAAATAGTTCTCCCAACATGCCATATTCAGTAAGTCAGCACCATCTTATCCCAGACACAGTGGCTCTAAGACAAAATGGATTTCCTAGGACTGAGTTTTAGCTCAGGCTGAGGGTCACTAAGGGAAGTCCACCTATGGTTCACAATCAATGAAAAGTTTTCTAAACTGATTTTAGGAAAATAAATCAAAACTATTAAAGTTGAATGTGACAGCATCTCTCTCGGGAAGTGCTCCACAAACAGTTCTGCTGACTGCTCGTGACCATAGCAATAGAGAAGAGAAAGATCCAGGATACAATTTCTGTCTAAATGTTGGAATATGCATGTATGTGTGTATGATGTATGTATGCATGTATGTATGTATGTATGTATGTATGTATGTATATATTTATATCCTGCAAAAATAATGAGCCATATTTTACATTCACTGTGTAAGATTTACATATGATTGGCTTTCATTTCCTTCATTTGATATCCATCACCATGCTCCAGTTTTATAATCGAATTTTAATGGTATTTACACTGGAACAGTAAGAAATAATGGCATTATGTTCTAATTTAATTTATTTTAATTAAGAAATAAAATTGTGGTCTGAGCCTGCTGGAATGATTTGAGGTGGTACTAGCTATGTGAAGGAAATGGCTAATGAGTTTTTAGAAGATAGTTATTTGTGGAAACTAGAGATTTGTTTATTAAATTTAAATATATATTTATTTACTCTGAGAATTTTGTGTGTGTGTGTAGTATACTCTTATATATCCACCCTTTGTTCCCCTCCTCCTCTTTGTTCTACTTCCCAACTTCATGTCATCTTTTTTTCTTTTGTTAAATAACCCAGGGGACCTAATTTAGTGCTGCCTGTATGTGCGTATATTTACTGTATGTGTGTATATTTACTGTATGTGCGTATATTTAGGACTTTCCACGGAAGCATAGTCAACCTACTAGAGATCACATCCCTAAGAAAACGGACTCCTACGCCCCCCAGAAGCCACCAACTGTCAATGGTTTCTCAGCTAAGGGTAGAGGATCTTAAGCACCCCTCCCCATCCCATGTTGAAGTGTTGACTGGCTTGATGCTGTGCAAGTAACTATAGCTGCTGCGAATTCATGAGTACAACATCCAGAAGGCATTAACCAGACCTCTGTCTCTTACCAATCTTTCTGCCCCTCTTCTATGATGTTCCTGAGACTGGGGAAGAGGGTGTGTGATGTAGACTTCCCATTTAGCTCAGAGCACCCCCCCCCCACACATACACTTTTTATCGATTTTGAGTTGCAAGTATGTGTATTAACTGCTGTCCACTATAAAAAAAAACTTATCTGATGAGGACTGAGACATAACCTTCTTATATAAAGATATTTATTTAGAAGGCAAGTTGGTATATTCAGCAAAATTAGAGTAGTAGTTTCACTCTAAGGACCTGTAACCTCCCTGGCTGTAGATTCTTGACAAGATTTATAGCAGCAGGCATAAATTTCCTCCTATGGGCTGAGTATTTATTTATTTATTTATTTATTTAATGTATATAAGTACACCATTGCTCTCTTCAGATACACCAGAAGAGGGCATCAGATCCCATTACAGATGGTTGTGAGCCACCATGTGGTTGCTGGGAATAGAACTCAGGGCCTCTAGAAGAGCAGTCCATGCTCTTAACCACTGAGCCATCTCTCCAGCCCAGGACTGACTCTTAAGTCTAATGAAAGAGCGGTTGGCTACACCTATAACGTTCATGCCATTATTGCTCTCATGCACATATCTTGCCTGTCTGGTTATTATTATAGCTCACAGAGTCACAACTATGTAAGACTGGTGATGACTTTTCTTCCCCAACAGCTTGCATAGCACCTTTCAGTACTATACAAGCTGGCCAGCAAGGAAGAAGATCCTAGCTCAGTACCAGTTTGACTTCTTTGGGTTGTATGACCAAAGCTTATGTGTCTTCAGCTATAGTGTATTACCATCAAGTTCTGGCAGGCAAACAAGGACAATGGCAATAACTTGTATTGTTTTGGAGGTCTCTGGGATCCTTCCTCTCCACCAATAACTCAAAGGGTGGTATCCCACATCCTTTTGTCTGATAATCTGTGGCTTCTGGGAAAAGTATCATACTCCATGAGAACTGGGATTTTCAACTGAAAATTTCAGGCAGGCTGTAGAAGGGCACTAGACACTCTCTCATTGACACCTCTTTGCGTTTGGTGGAAGAAGACACAAAGTCAATAATCTTGGTATAAAATTCCAAGTCAGATAGTGAACAGTTGTGTAAACTTGGACAAGTCAGTTTACTTCTGTGAACTGTTGTTTTCTCATTTGAAGTCTTGACCAGATTATTCAGCAAAGCTTTATAAATTAAAATGAAAGATAAATGGAAGTTTATAAACATGAAATTATCAAGTAAATTATGAGTACAGTGTTATTGTCCTCATTATCCTTGTCTCCTCATGTTATCTGTGTCATTGTCTTGTTTGTCACCCTGATACCTGCTGTGTAATCGGAGATGAACTCTTCCACCATCTTCCCACAAGAATTTAGTTCTTTTCCATTACAGATGCACGAACTTCCTGGTCTTGGTTCTAACATCAGCAACTGCCCATGGAAGGATCAGATGATTTCTGTGGGCTACACATTTATCACCCCTCTGCTGAATCCCTTATAGCTTGGAAAGCAGAAAACAGAGAGCCTAAGGATGCTCTTGGGAAAGAAAGAAATTGCAAGATCCTTTTGTTTTTTAGATTTATTTACTTCTATTTTATGTGTTTGGGCATTTTGCCTGAATGTATGTGCACTTCATTTGTGATTTGTGCTTCTGGAGGTCAGAAGTGGGGGATGGTTCCCTTGGCACTGGAACTCATTATGAACCACCATGTGGGTGCTGGCAGCTAGACCCAGTCCCCTGTAAGAGCAGTAAATGCTCTTGACTGAGGAGTCACCTCTCTATCCTCACACTACAAGATTCTTGCTGCTCAGAATACAATGAGTCTTTCTGTATGAAGTCAACTGAGTTATATCTACACATGTGAACTATACAGAAGGCAAGAATCTAAGAAAGATCTCTAAGTTTCAGGAATTGTTGCTATCCTTTCTTACTATGTGTCTCTTTTTGCTTTAAAGCTAAAACAGTCTTTTAGAGTGATCTGTCTATGAGGTCAGCAAAAAGGATAATTAAGTGATGTCATAGACAGAAAGTTCTATATTACTGCAGTATATGATCTCAGGCAATCGGGTCTCCTGTGATTCTATTTTCCCTTAGAAATGAGAGCCAGTTCTTGATGATCCAAAAATTTATTTACATTTGTTAGACAGGACCCATGTATCCCATCCTGTCCTCTAACTCTCTAGGTAGCTGAGGATGACCTTGAACTTCGTTCCTTCCTATGTCCACCTCCCCAACAGAGTCCTGGGGATCCACCTTATGTGATGCTTGGGATTGAACCCCGGGTTTAGGGCACACTATGCAAGCATTCTACCAATGGGGCTATAGCCTCAGCTCTTTATTTACAGTTCTAAGGATATATTAAAGAAAGCTAAAGCGGCCATTCTGCCATGTTCCAGTGGCACAAAGATTTCAGAATTCTTAAATATTGCTGAGATACCATGAGGAACTGCACTGTATATTCCCCTACTACAATATAAACTAGAATTTCTTAAGCTCCTGGAAAAGGCTAACTTTCCTTAGACAATGTGGAAAAAAAATGAACTCTGTGGTAAAGGTGGCAAAATGAATAATCCAGTTCTGTTTAAGGACTTACAACACATACCTTTAGAAGTTCTAGAGGGGAATTTCCTAAAATATTTGGTTAAAAGAAAACTTTCTTTAGCATCTGTTATCTTAACACAAAGAAAATATTTTTCCTGGATATTCAGAGAAAAGGTTGTATGATAATAAATAATTAAGACTTGGGAAATGGCAGTAGATTAGTTTGATTGGTTCCCAAGTTTCCTCTGGGAACTAAAAAGTTCCAAAGAGAATAGCATGCATCAACGAGTTGGCTCAGCCAGTAAAGCACTTCCTGAGCCAGCCTGATGATCTTAGATCCTTGAAATCTCAGTGGAAGGAAAAAACTGACTCCCAAAAGTTGTCCTTTTACCTCCACATATGCACTTTGGCATTCATGTCTGCACTCACCCACACATACACATCAGCACACACACACCAGCACACATGCACACATGGGCATGTACAAACATCCACGCACATACTGAACAACAACAACCATAACAGCAACAACTAATAATAAAACAAAGTAACAAAAATCCAATAATAGAAGGATTGTTTTGTTGTGAAATTTAGTATTCTTTTAAAATAGTTTATCCAACCACCAAACCCAGCCACTATTGCGGATGCCAACAAGAGCTTGCTGACAGGAGCCTGATATAGCTGCCTCCTGAAAGGCTCTGCCAGTGTCTGAAAAATACGGAAGTGGATGCTCACAGCCATCCATTGGATGGAGCACAGGGTCCCCAATGAAGGAGACAGAGAAAGGACCCAAGAAGCTGAAGGGGTTTGCAGCCCCATAGGAGGAACAACAACATGAACTAACCAGTATCCCCAGAGCTCCCTGGGACTCATGACTCTAGCTGCATATGTCGCAGAGGATGGCCTAGTTGGTCATCAATGGGAGAAGAGGCTCTTGGTCCTGTGAAGGTTCTATGCCCCAGTATAGGGGACTTCCAGGGCCAGGAAGTGGGAGTGGGTGGGTTGGTGAGCAGGGGGAGGCAGGGAGGGGATAGGGGATTTTCAGAGGGGAAACCAGGAAAGGGGATAACATTTGAAATGTAAATAAAGAAAATATCTAATAAAAAATTTAAAAATCATTTATCTAGTATTTTCAATTGTTATCATCATTGTGTGTGTGTGTGTGTGTGTGTGTGTGTGTGTATGTGTATATGTGTGCATATGTGTGTATGTGTGTGATCAGCATGCATTAGAGCAGATAGGTATGCATGCCATGATACATATGTGGAAGTCAGAGGACTACTAATGGAAGTCAATTTTCTTTTTTTTTTTTAATTTAAATTATTTACATTCCAGTCGTTGTCCCCCCTCAGTCCCACCTCCTACAGTTCCTCATCCCAGTCCTCTTCCCCCTTGTCTCTGCACCCTTTTGGAAGTCCATTTTCTTTTTGAACCTTTTCAAGGCAAGGCCCTTTTGCTTTTGTTGCTCTGCATACTCAAGGATACTTTTGGGCGATTCTCCTATCTCTGCCTCCCAACTCCTTGTAGGAGGGCTCAGATTGTGGATACAAGCAACTGTATTTATCTTTTTGTAGGTTTCAGGGATCAAAGTCTGGTTATTGGCTTTTATCCACTGATCCATCCAATGGGCCTTTAGTAGTGCTTACTAGACTCTGTCTCTGTTCTTAGCAAGGAAACTGATTGTTGGACCACACATCAGGTACTAGAGTATCTTGACTTATTCTTCCTAAAGAAGTGAATCATGGGCTTTGATCAAAGTCTTAAGGGTTGACAAAAATATAGGTTGGCCCCTACCAAGTTACACACACACACAGGACCTTCTTGTGTACTGAGTTCACTGTGGTTCGAAGTTGATTTTGGGAAAAGAAGGTACAATGGAAGGTGATCCAGAACAACAACAGTGAACAAGTGGAGAATTTGAAGAGAGTACCCTGGGTGAGAAGAATGCAACGGTCATTGGAGTCTGACTCTGGATGATATGCCAGAAGATGACTGAACGGTGGTATCACCTGCCAAGGAATGAATGCATATTTCTCCCTGAAGCCTTTAAGATGGGTATTTTCTTAATATACACAATCTAAGAATTTAACATAAAATGATAAGGGTATGGAAAAATGCTAGAGAACTAGAGGAATTGGGTGTAGGAGTACCAAACCCTGCTTCTATGTCACTCAGAGATGTTGTGACTGACCGCTTGCACATTTGTGTTACATGTAGAAAATAAAAACAAGGCAATGACTAAGATATAGCCACATCTAGTAGCAATTAGACCAGTTTAGAAGATCATATCCCCAAACAATTCCTATTTGTGCTCCTACTGGGACAGGTCCAGTTGAATGCCAAGTTAGACTCCTGGGGCTTGGTGGAATCAAAGTGGGCAGGGAATTCTCCAGAAATGAGATGAAGAGTGAGAACAGAGAAACAAGCCAGAGTTCCAACTCCACAAATCCTCAAGCCTCATGTTCTTCCCTGGTGAAGGGGCAGTGGGGATGAGCTGGCACATGGAAATGTGTGCTGTCCTGAGAGGAAGGCAGGTTCTCAGAGGTTCAGCTCCATGGTTGCCAAGCCATTAGGAGGATCACAGCTTGAGCTTCAGTCAGCCTTGTGTTGAGGATGTGGTGCCAGGTCTCTGAGTAGTAGAAATGAAGGAGACCTGTCAGAGCTGCTGTGTGTTCTATTCCCTGGGAATGGGCCAATGAGTGTTCATGATCTTGGCACCTCCCAAGGTCTTTCTGGTGTTGAGCCCCAGATAAGTTGGGAGCATAGTTTAACCTCCTATAGCTAATGAGGAGTCTCTGGTCTTGTCACTGTGAATGTGGGGAGATTATTTTGTTCACTCATCAATGCCTTAGATGAAGACAAAGCCCACAAGAGTAAGTTTTTTGGTTTTTTGTTTTTTAAAAACCTATTAATTTCTTTGTATTTGTAGAATACAGGCAGGAATCATGACCAGCTATGTTTCTGGGCTTTGTTGTGTAGCAGTTATTATAAGGGCAAGCACAAAGTGTTAAAGAGAAATAGCATTCCCAGATGCCTAGAGCTGGAAAGAGTAATCTATATTTCTTAACTTATTGTAACTCAAGTGTTTTAAAAATAGAATATTTGAAATAAAACCTCAAGAATAAAAATAAAAGTCAACTGTAATGATGAAAGTAAAGACAACAGAAATATGTATTTAATTATAACTTCTGGCTAAGGCAGTGGTTCTCAACTGCCTAATGCCACAACCCTTTAATACAGTTCATCATGTTGCGGTGATCCCCAACCATAAAATTATTTTCATTGCTACTTCATAACTATAATTTTCTACTACTATGACTCATAATGTAAATATATGTTTTCCAATTGTCTTAGGTGACCCCTGTGAAAGGGTCCTTTGATTTCCAAAGGGGTCACAACCCACGGGTTTTGGGCTAAGGCATACTTAATAATTGAGTAGAAAGCTGATTTTGAGGGTCCTATCAGCTAACGCAAAAGGGAAATACAAATTATATAACAATCATGGTTAAGTGGGATGTCATAAGTATGTCTATTCATAGGAATATGCTGTAACTCCAGGAGTGTGGTACATACATGTAATTTCAGCACCCAATAAGTAAGAATCTTGAGTTCAAGACCAGCCTCAGCTACATAGCCAGTATATGTCTTTCTGATTCTCTAGTTCTTGTCCTCCCTCCTTTTTTCTCCACTTCCCCTTCCTTCTCCTTTCTCCTCTGTCTCTTCTCTGTTTCTCTCTCTGTGTGTCTCTCTGTCTATCTTTGTCTCTGTTTCTGTCTCTGTCCCTCTCTCTCTCTGGGTGTGTAAAGATCTTTCTGTATATTCTGGATGTTCTGGAACCTGCTATACAAACCAGGCTGGCCTCTAAATTCACAGAAATCCTCTTGCTTCTGCTTCCCAAGTGCTGTGCTTAAAGAAATACATCACCATACCCTGAAGCCAGTATGTGTCTTAACACAAATTAAGCTGATTGTAGTACTTTTTTGTCCAGGTAATACCAGCACTTGGAAAGCTGATCTCCACAAAATTGAAGCTGTACTGGGCTACATATTGAATTACTGGCTAGCTTGTGCTTTAGTCCCTGTCTAAAACAAAACAAAACAAAACAAAACAAAACAAAACAAAACAAAACAAAACAACTTCCCAAGCAAGCAAACAAAGAAAAAAAATCAACATGAAAACTATAACAAAATCAAACTAAATCGCTGAAATAAAAAAGAAAGAAATGTGTGTATGGGAAAAGACATGTTACATTGGGGACAAAGGCAAGAATACCTTCTGTGACAGATGAAACTCATTAAGGGTTTCAGTCCCATCTTAAATGGGAATTTTAAATTTATTTTTATTTATTATTTTATATGTATGGTTATTTTGCTTGCATGTATGTCTGTTTTCCATATGCAATCAGAGCCCACTGAGGTTAGAAAAGGGCTGGAACTGGAATTAAAGACAGTTGTGATATGCCATGTGGGTGCTGGGAATTGAACCTGGGACTTCTGAAAGAACAGCATCTTGAGTTCTCTTAATCACTGAGCCATCTTTCCAGCCCTTAAATGAGAATTTTAGCAGTCAGTATTCTATATATAACTTGTGTAACTTTCTTTTCTCAGTCAGGATTATATATTAAGACCCCTTCAGCTTCTGAAGTACAAAGATTGTCATAGTGACCACACACACACACACACACACACACACACACACACACACACACACAGAGAGAGAGAGAGAGAGAGAGAGAGAGAGGAGACAGAGCTTCATGCTCTAGACTACTTCATTAGGATGCCTGACCTAAGTAGTGTGCTTTCATCATATATCTTTCACAGAGTGAGTGGGGAGTGTGTGTTCCCACTACGGCCCACAGGAAGGACATTTCATTACTCACAAAACAGCACGTTGTTGGAAAGTGCTGAGGAAAACTGGTCTGCCACTATGCCTGTTATTTTGTAACCCTGTCCAGAGGTTAGTGATCATCAGCGGATAGCACAGGGTGAAACTCTTTAGAAGGTGGAACATTACTTTTAATGAATGCATGGAGTCATTCTATAAGAGGACTGGCTTAGTGGACATGGAAATATAGTAAATACTTAAAGGGAAGCTGCAGTCAATACAAATACCGTTTGTTCCATTTTCCACGATGGAAAGGAACAATGTCCTCTCATGACTGTCACATGTGCAAAGGTCATGGCATGTCTTCAGACAGGAACACAGCAGATATGAGCAAAGACACATTCTTCTGGAGATGCTCCTGACACCTTGCAGGGACTACACTGCTAACTCAGGGAGTGAAGTGCACAAAAGTATTGTTTGCCATGGAAGATGGGATGCTTTTGAACTGAGTGTCTGCATCCAGGCCTGTCCAAATGGTAGTGTTAAATTCTGCAATGTAATGCTATTAGTGGGGCCTGAGGAGGAAGTAGGTTTGGATGAGGATCTGGGCGTCAAAACTTTGTGGCAGGATTAATATTTCTCTGCAGGTGGAAATGAATACAGTTTCCTCTCTGCTATGTGAAGATACAGAAGAAGGCAGTGATTTGCTATGCAGAACAAGGGCACTCACTGTACCTCAACATATGGTTACCTTGAACTTGGAATTACTGGCCTTGAGAATTGTGAGAAATAGAAATCTATGGTCTAAGTCATTCACCCAATGTATATTTTTAAATAATATTCCATACTAAGACAAAGATTGAAAAAGAACAATGTCCATTTTCACTTTTGCAGGAAGTAGAATAATAATATCGTGTGGTTATATGCATGCTTAATTCAGTGCTTATGTTCGTGTGTATTTGTGAAGGTCTAACTTATTAATGCAGACACTATGCAAATTAACAGTGAACTTCATTCCTACTGGTTACAGTCAGTGGAGAAAATTCAACAAATAAGAAAGTTTAAAACAAATTAAAATACAGGACTTTTCTCCCTTCCAGAATTCTTTAGGTATGCATTACAGTCTGCTGTGTGTAAGTACCTGAAGACAATAGTTAGTGTTGCTTTCATTTTCAGAGGCAAGGGACCCATGAGGGAAGGTGAGGCATTTAGAACCCATGATTATGGAAATCTCTCTTACCCTTAAACCTCAAGTGACAGGGAAGAGAAATATGCCAGCGAAATCTAGGCATATCCAGCTATGGCAGACAGCCTACTCACTCAGAGCTGTGGTCATAGAGCCAAGGGAAAGAAAGAGGGACAAATGTGTGAGTGACCTTACTGAGAAAGGCCTCTTGTAGCATGCCTTTACAAATCCTACTCCACTCAAACCGGAACCAGGTTAACAATATGCTTTGAGATGATTTAGAACTATGTACTCATTCTGTTTACGCACAACGTATTAGACCTGCTTAGAATTAACTGACCTTGAAAGAAAACAACAACGTGATCAATCTTACTATGCTTTGGGCTCCCAGTGCAATTAACTTGTACAAGCTAAGATAACTGTATAGCTTTAATATTGTTCTATGCTGTTCAATAAATAGAGAGAACAGCCTCTTTTCAAGAGATCAGCAATCTAGGACAGTTGAGGCTTACTCTTGCTTTAGATGACTCTTCTGTTTTGCAGCACCCGCACAGGGAGGATGCGGGGCATGGTGTGAAGGACGAACATTCTGTCTCTTTGTGCTTTTTCATTCTCCAGCCCATTCCTCAAGTTGGTCAAGTACAGTGATAAGCCAGAGCGTGAGAGAGTTATCTGATGCAGTCTTTAGAGATGTCTAAAGGGCATGGGAAACTCGAGCATGGATCCAAGGACAGTTGGTGAGTAGCCAGAAAGCCTTGCCTGAGTCACTTGCCTGAGAGCAATGGGAGGATGGGCCAGTGTCACTGAAACCAGAAGTGAGGCGTTTCCAACAGGTTTGAATGCAACATAGATGTTACAACTATCTGTTTGATTCAGAAATCCTTGGTGACCTTCAGGAAGATGTTCTCAAACAATAGAGAAATTCACAACAGAATACTTGAGATAAAGGAGAGGAAATGGTTGGTATGGAAAGAGTATACAAAGATTTTGTTGTTAATTATTTATGAGAGGGTGTTTCATTTAGCTCAAGCTGCCCTTAAACTCTCTCTGTAACTGGAGAGGAGCTTAAATTCCCGATTCTTTTGCTTTGCTTCCCAAATACTGGAATTACAGGCCTAGGTCACCACACACAGCAAACAGCTTTGAAAGATGACATAACATTGATGCAATTGATTTATATTATGGGAAGTGTATTTGCTCTAGAATGGAAAACAGGACTAGATATAGGAAGCTTAGCAAGTATGTTATGTAGCAGGATCTTAGACAAAACAAGAGGGACTGAGAGCATTATCTGTGCAGAAAGGGTAAAACTTAGGCATATGGAAAAAATGTGACAGCCTCAAGGATCAAGAGGAACTGCTATGTCAAGAGCCTATGACAATAATGACAGAGTAAATAATGACAAGTGTCCTCCAGGTAGGTTCAATCTATCCTCAGGGCCATCACCTGTGCCAGTGGCAGACCCAACGCATTAAGTTCATGGAGGAAGGAAATCAGACTGGGATGGTCCTCTTCCACTTCCGCCCCTTCTCCAAACTCCCTGAGGTGCAGATGCTGATCTTTGTGCTTTTCCTCATGATGTACCTGGTCAGCATCGGGGGAAACATGTCCATCGTCCTCACCATCTGGACCAATCGGTGTCTCCACACCCCTATGTACTTCTTCCTGGCCAACCTGGCTAGCCTGGAGATCTTCTATTCTTCTACCATAGCCCCCCTGACTCTGGCCAGCATCCTGTCCACAGAGAGGACTGTGGTTTCCTTGGCAGGCTGTGGTGCCCAGATGTTCTTCTTCATCTTCCTGGGCAGTGCTGACTGTATTCTGCTGGCTGTCATGGCCTATGACCGGTTTGTGGCCATCTGTCACCCTCTGCGATATACCCTCATCATGAGCTGGCACTTGTGTGTCCAGTTGGCCCTGGGGTCCCTGTTGCTGGGTTTCATCTTGGCCATGCAGTTGACTGTGCTCATCTTCCAATTGCCTTTCTGTAGCAGTAAGGAAATCAGCTTGTTCTACTGTGATGTCCTCCCTGTCATGAGACTGGCATGTGCAGACACCCATGTCCATGAGGCCACTCTGTTTGTAGTCAGTGTCATCGTCCTCACCATCCCTTTCCTCCTCATCACTCTCTCCTATGTCTTCATTGTGGATGCCATCCTGAAGATCCGCTCAGCTGAGGGGAGGCACAAAGCCTTCTCTACCTGTTCTTCCCACCTGACGGTTGTCCTCCTGCAGTATGGATGCACAAGTCTCATCTACTTGTGTCCCAGCTCCAGCTACTCTCCTGAGAGGGGCCAGGTAGTATCTGTGGTTTACACCTTCATCACCCCTGTGCTGAATCCTTTGATCTACAGCATGAGGAACAGAGAACTCAAGGATGCTTTGAGGAGAGTGATAATGAAATTGGTTCTGATCCAAACACAAGAAGCACTCTAGATAATCCTCTACAATATCTTGTATAGAAATTCTGAGTTGAGTATACGCAATATGAGGAAGTGGGGCTTGATATACCTTTGGTTTGGTACTGTTTTAAAGATGTTTTATATTGTTCTTTTTGTTTTAAAGGCCAGTTTTCTTTCCTTATCCTCAGGTTAGTCATCTTGGGAAATGGGGATGAAAATGCTCCAAGCATTTACGTTTAAACTCTGAATTAATCATGAGGATAAAGAAATACACTAAGTGAAAAATAGTTTCTCTCTCTTTCTCTCTCTTTGATGCAAGGTTGAAGTTTATTAAATATAGAAAGAAAGGATATTCACAGAAAGATTTAGACAAGACTGAAAGAGGAGTGTGGGCTTTTCAAGACAGAATTGCCAATGTACTACTTAACATTTATTTAACATGTATGGGTGTTTTGCTTGAACAAAGGTCTGCATACCACGTGCATGGTTAACCAAGGTCTGGAGGCACTGCCACTAGAGTTATAGACAGTTGTGAGCCACCATGTTTGTGCTGAAAATTGAAAGCATAGGACATGCTTTTAACCACTGAGCCATCTCTTCAAACCCTGAAAATATATAAAAATTTTATTCTTTAATGATTTTATACAAGCCTATACTCTATTTTGGTCATATTTAGTCACATTACCCTCTTATATTCCTCCACTCTCTTTGAACCCCTTATTCCCATTGAATTCCTTTCCTATATTCACCTTGTGTGTGTGTGTGTGTGTGTATGTGTGTCTGTGTGTTTGCATAGCATTAACTTTAGTTAATGTTGCCTGTAGGAATGTGGGTGTAGTTATTTACTGGACCATGAGAAACTTAGCAGTGACTACACCACTTAAGAAAAATGCCTGTCTGCCCTAGCAGCCATCAGCTGACAATAGCTTCTCAGATAAGAATGGGACCTCTTCTGTGCTCTCTCTACATGCTGGACTGTGTAAGGCTTGATCCTGTTCAGGTCTTGTGCAGGTAACCACAGCTCTCTGAGTTCATGAGAGCTATAGCCATGTCATGACATATCTAGAAGACAAGTATTTCACAGTCCTCCTCCCCATCCTGCTGTTTTTTTTTTTTTTTTAATGTTCTTTCTGCCTCTTCTTTTAGGATGTTCCCTGAGCCTTGATATTTAAATAGAGATATAGTAGTGTTATTACTACTTTCCAAGACATCCCGGGTTACCTCTGTGTCTTACTCTGGACTTTTCATTAGATATAGTTTTTAGATTGTTAGCAACCTTCAACACTGTGCCTCTGGAAAGGGTTGAAGCCACAGCAAGAGAAGACCAAAATCGAGAACATTCCAGTGTTGGTGCAAATTTAATAGTGGTAGGTTTTTCTCTAAGCCAGCTGCTATCTTCCTAATAACTGAAACAGATTATTAGATTGATTTAACAAGCTTTAAGGCACAATAACTGAGCAGCTATCAATGTATTCTAATCCTCTAAAATAATCTAGCTAGTTTCTATTAAAAACTCCCAAGATGCTTGCATTTTAGTATTGATCTGGCTCTCTCTGCTCCGTGTGTGTTCTCATGGTGACATCTGGTCCCTCACCTTGTGACAAATTCTTTCTTCTTCCCTCTCACTACCTCTTCCCTGGCTGGAATCAGAAGTCCTGTCCTATTACCTCCTCTGCCAAGTCATTGGCTGACCAGCTTTTTATTAACCAATCAGAGATAAGTGGGGAGTAATGTTTACACAACATTGTGACAGGAGTTTCTTACAATAAGCATTACAATTACAATCAAATATAGGGCACCAGAAATCAGCATTTGAATAACACAAGAATAATCTTTACACAATGCACAATAACATTATGCCAACATTCCAATCTCTGTAATGACTCCTATTATGTAAATTTGGAATTTAAAAATTATTAACATTTCCTCCTAATTACTTTTCATGGAAAAGATTCTAGGGAAAACTCTGGAGTTCAATTTCTGTTCTATTTACTTTATTGGAGACTACACACATTCACCTAAATTTGTTTCTACAATTGTGAATACTGTCCTTTAAGTCAGTCTTCCTCTTTCACTCTTATTGTCTCTCCCTTCCCCCCCCCTCCAACCCCTGCCTCCTCCTCCTCTTTTTATTCCTCTTCCTCTTTGTGTTTATCACTAGCTAGTTTTCAGTTGATACCCCTGCTCAGCCGCACACAAGCTGGGAGAAACCCAGCTGCCCTCCTTCCCTCAACCCTGCTGGCATGTCCGGGCTAACACGTTATCACCCTTCACCTCTGCATTTCTGGCAGTTCACCCAAGAGTGCCAAACGCCCACCCATAGCTCAGCTTTTGACCATATATAGGCAAAACCCAAGCTCCTGACTGACATGTCATCACTCCTGGCCTAAGACCTATAACATCCCCTTGATTTAGCCGAGGTATGAGATCTCCGTAGCCCCGTCCTTGGGAGCAGTGAACCCTCCTGGGAGCAGCATCTAATAAACTTGCCTCTATTTTAATCTGGCCTAGTCTGGCCTGTTCCTTGACGGAAACCTTTTTATTCACGTCTACACAGTATGGAAAACCTTCTTTACTTACTTGAGCTTCTCTGGAGTTGGAAAGAGAAAACACTGATTTACATTTGGAGCCACATAAACAGTGCCTATCCATGAAGAAAGATACAAAGTGGACACTTGGACAAGGCTCGTTGTTAGGATCCCTGGTGGGTGTTATGTGACAAAACTTTACCAGGGGAGATACTATACACATCTGTCTACTCACCCCACAGAGGGAACCCACACAGACCAAAATACAGAGGTCACTGAAGTCTGTGTGGGTTCTCTATTTTTGAACTCTGTAGACAAGGTCAGAGAAGGGAAAGTCCTGCCAGTGAAGGGAGTCCTTCACTGTTCACCAAGCTCAGAAGGCTGTCCAGTCAACAGTACACTTGATCTTAATTAATAGGGCAATAAGACTTTTGGCAGTCTTACTAGTTATTTTGGGAGGGAAGGGCCTAGACAATCTGGTCACTTTCAGGAACTACCTGAAGGTATTTTGAGTTGTTTACCTTTCTGTTTAAGGAGATCCCTGATGGATGGAATGTTTCAATCCTGGAACTGTTACACAACAGTGAATTTCCTGTTGATCACTTTTCTCAAGACAATGATATCAGAACTTTGTAGCATGTAGTTTCTATTACCCAGCTTTAATTTAAGCTCCAGGCTGATGGCACTACCAGCTCCTACCCAGGTTCCCTTGGGTCCTCAGATGAAAGACACACACACACACACACACACACACACACACACACACACACACACACTATTTTATTTTTAATGTGCTTTTTAGTTCAATGGCCTGGCACTTCTAAGCCTACCATGGCTAATGTGCCCTTACCTTCACTCCCAGTTTAACTCTCTAAATCTGACTTTAATTTGGTTGTTCAGTCACCTTTAGTCCTAGCTCAACACCTCTAAATCTGTACTCAACTTAGTTGCATTTCTAATCTCCCTCCTGCTACCCCAGGCCCAGTTGGGGAAGCAGCCAATGGCCACCCTACCTAAGATCTCACATGGTTGGTGACTCTCTCTCTCCCTCCAAAGCATGGTGAATCTCCTTTCCCCTTCTGGATCTCTGAGCTTGCCTGTGGGAACCTGGAAGTTCTGCCTCTTCTGTCCAGCCATTAGCTGCTAGCAACTTGATTGATCAAGAACCAATAGGGGGACAGGAACTTCAATGTTCACAGGCAGATTCGTGATCAGAACCACTCCCTACAGGACATAATGGCTTACTATTTTTATAAGGGTTGGGGCACACATTAGATTTATTATTCTCTAGTTATTTACTGATATACTTACTGACATAAAAATAGCAGCAAACAACTACTTATTGGGCTCTATCCACTGTGTATCCATTTGTTTTAAGTAAAAAGAAAGTGGGAAAGAGCATTTAGGAAGTAGTTCCTGCCTTGAAAGAAAAAAATCCAATGAGATTTAACAACCCAAACCGTAATTACACGGAGGGTCAGCAGATTCCAGTGTTATGACGTTTCAGGGTGGAGGGATTAAAGGACTGGAGGCTATGTAGTGGTCAGGGCAGGTATAAATGACCGAGATGGGTGTGAAGATGCTGTTTGAGCAGGAAAGGTATTTCTGTCTCAATCCCCTCCCCCACCAAAAAAGGAAAGGTGCTCAAAGTCCTGCAGGCAGGTGACTTTAAGTGTGTAGTACTTACAATCTACAAAGGCACAGTGAGGACCATGGATGAAGGATGCATTTCATCATCCTTTCCAGCATCTTTTGTCCTTTAAATTATGTTGGAAGTGTTTAGTCCTGTTGAATTTCCTCTGAAAAGTACATTAGTAGTTGATATTGAATCTGGATGCTGTTATTTCCTAGTAGGTTGGAATGCCCAGCTATTTTTCAGTGGTAGATTTTTTTTTTAGAAGGCAGTGCAGTTTATCTTGGTTTAGTAAATAGTTTCCCAAAAGTTTGTGTAAGGGAATTGATACTTTCCATATTACTCATTTAGTTATAACTCACTTATCTTCAACAAAATCCACAAGATTTGATTTTTCTGCAGTGGACAAATAAGGAGACTGACGCACAAGTGATTATATTAAGCCAAAGTCATAGAACAGCTACTACTAGAGCTGAGGTTAGACCTGGGCAGTTTTGTTCCATAGTCAGGGTATTCAAACATGAGAGCTCATGAATATCACTGTCATTTGTTAACTTGGAAACAATACCTTAATTCTCTGTGTTTGATTTTATTAATGATAAAATTTGGATAATGTTTACTGAGACTCCCCTCTCTGTGATATTGAGAGAGAACAAATGCAAACAAATATAAAGCCATAATGAAAGATTCTACATCAGTATTCAAACACCCAAGTGGGGGAAAGAGCCACATTGCATGGCTTACGTTATTAATTACTAAATGTTCTGAGCCATTGTGTGCCCAAGGAGGCTCATTGTGCTGCTCTTTAGGACGTATTCATTTATGTTGCAAGAAACAGCCTGTTCTCTGCAGGTCTGAAATGACAGTAGGCTTCACGGGAAGAGTTCCTTTCTGATTTTTTTCTTGTCAGACCCTTTATGTTTTATGCATACAAGGATTGGGACTTTGCTTGAAAAATCTAAATCACATGTGATGTGAAGAATTTACCGTAGAAGTCATAGGTGTAGATCCACAGTATATGAAGATTGGCATAAGGAAAAAAAAAAAAAAAAAACACTGAACCCCATGATACCAAACCTTGTCATGAAGCAGAGTATTCTAAATATAGTAATTTAGTTACATAAAGCTAACCATTGAAGACATATGGACTTGCAATTGCATTTAATTTAACACCCTGGATCTAGGAAGGATTATCTTCCTACCTTAGTAAGACAGGGATCTTTAGTTGATGTTTATCTTAGTATTTAGCTATTCATTCTTCACATATTAGTGGCAGAGCTACTTTATAATAGCCCTGGAGAATGAACAACAGCCAGTTGATACTCTGAAGCAGTTCATGGTCTATTCAGGGAGACAGTTGTGCAAGTAGTCAGGTGTAAGACAAAGGTAGAATAAGTGTTAAAAAGTGATCTGAAGTTGGTGGACCATGCAGGAGACCACTGGAATGTACTTCAGAAAACCTCCATGTTGAAGGAGGTGTGGAAATTTGACACACATGACATAGAGAGGACATATGAGGCAGAGGACAAAAGACATGAAAGGATGAGTTAGGTTCAGAGATGATGTAGTTGTTTTGCTGATAGTGAGTGGAGCTGTGTGCCACAGGGTGATAGAGTACAAAGATGGGTGGTCCAGCAATGCAGAACCTGGACTGCTATTCTAAGAGTCTGGACTATGTCTTTTTGTAACAAGAGTCACTGATGAGTTTCAGCAAGAAAAAGGACAGGAATACCATACTTTTCCATTAATTATTTATTCACTTGATATCCCGATAGCAGACCCTCTCCCTCCTCTCCTCCCAGTCCTGCCCTCATAAATCCATTCCCCATTACCCCTCCACACCTTCTGAGAGAAGAGGAATCCCCCACTAGGTACCAGCCCACCCTGTGCCTCTTCTTTGCTTGTTAGATAGAGGACACATATGAAGACTTAGCTGTAGGCTTAGATTTTTTTTTCCATTTTTATTAGGTATTTAGCTCATTTACATTTCCAATGCTATACCAAAAGTCCCCCATACCCACCACCCCACTCCCCTACCTACCCACTCCCCCTTTTTGGCCCTGGAGTTCCCCTGTACTGGGGCATATAAAGTTTGCAAGTCCAATGGGCCTCTCTTTGCAGTGATGGTCGACTAGGCCATCTTTTGATACATATGCAGCTAGAGACAAGAGCTCCGGGGTACTGCTTAGTTCGTATTAGGCTTAGATTTTTAAAAACCTACTTTTAATAAGGGTTCTCAAACTCCTTTAACAATCCCCCTTCTAGCAAACCATCCAGAGGTAGGGGAGGAAAGATGGTAAATAGGACAAGGGCTTGTGGACCTGTTTAGAAGTAGGTCCTTGGGGGTGGGGGGAGTCCACTCTCCATCTGTCAGTATACCAGCAGTCCAATTAAGTAGTGTTGGGATAGCAAACATGAATCAGCAGCAGTGGGACAATCTAGCAGAAACCACCAGTCCTCCAACAGTTGAATTGGCACAAGTCAATATCAGTGACCAGGACCAGCCGAGATGGCAGGAAAAGTTCCTTACCGTGCCACTCTCAACAAAGTGAACATCAGCGAAGATGAAGACCAATGACGTATTGCAAAGCTAGCTATACAAGTGCTCTGTCACTGTCTGTTGAGTGCTATTTATACTCTCCCCAAACATCATGTGTCCTCTCATGTATCTTGCCTCAGCAAAACACCAAGTGAGAAAGCCTCACCATGCAAGTCGGTATCAGTAAAACACGATGTGAATCTGTATCACCTGACATATCCAGAAACTTCCACTCCACCCAGCTGCAGATCTGCTCCAAATGTGTGTGTGTGGCCTAGATCCAGCACAGCATGTTCTTTGGTTTGTGGTTCAGTCTCTGTGAACCCCATGGGCCCAGGTTAGTTGACTGTGGTCTTTGTGTGGTGTCCTTGACCCCTCTGGCTCACTCACTTCTTCTACCCCTCATTCTTCTACAAGAATTCCTGAGCTTCACCTGATGTTTGGCTGTGGTCTTTGCATCTGTTTCCATCTGCTCCTGAGTGAAGCCTCGCAGGATATGATAGGCTCCTGTCTGCAAGCATAGGAGAGTATCATTAATATTGTCAGGTATTGGCTCTTTCCCTTGGGATGGGTCTCAAGTTGAGCCAGTCTCTGGTTGGGCATCCCCTCAATCTCTGCTCCATCTTTATTCCTGCATACATCTTGTAGAAAGGACAAATTTTGGGTTGAAAGTTTTGTGAGTGTCTTGATGTCCTCCTCTTCCCACTGGAAGTCCTACTTGGCTAAAGAAACTAGCCACTTTAGTCTCCGTATCTCCAGCTACTAGAAGTCTCAGCTAGGGTCATTCCCACAGACTCTTGGGAGCCTCCCCCCATCTCAGGTCTCCCACTAGTCCCAGAGGTGCCCCCACCAATTTCTGTTCTCTCTCCAAGCCCTCTCCAACCCCCTCCCAACACCTGATCCCTTTACCCATTTCCCTCCTCACCCCCTCTCCCATATAGTTCCATCCCTCCATTCATTTCCCATGTCTGTTTTGTTTTCCCTTCTGAGTGGGATTCACACATTCTCCCTTGGACTCTCCTTACTACTTCTGTTTCTTTGGGTCTGTGGAGTATAACATGATAATCCTGTACTTTATGCATAATATCCACTTATAAGTGAGTACATACCATGCATGTCCCTTTGGGCCTGAATCACTTCACCCAGGATGATATTTTCTAGTTCCATCCATTTCCCTTAAAATTTCATAATGTCTTTGTTTTTAATAGCTGGATAGTATTCCAGTGTGTAAATGAACCACATTTTCTGTATCCATTCTTCAGTTGAGGGACATCTGGGTTGTTTTGAGCTTCTGACTATTACAAATAAGGCTGCTATGAACATAGTGGAACACGTGCTCCTGTGGTATGGTGGGGAGTTTTTTGGGTATATGCCCAAGAGTGGTATAGGTGGGTCTTCAGTTAGAACTATTTCTTATTTTCTGAGGAAACACCTGATTGTTTTCCAGAGTGGTTGTACCAGTTTTCAATCCCACCAGCACTGGAGGACTGTCCTTGCTTTACATCCTTGCCAGCATGTATTTTACTTGTGTTTTTGATCTTAGCCATTCTGATGGGTATAAGATGGAACCTCAGAGTCATTTTGATTTGCATTTCTCTGATGACTAAGGATGTTGTACATTTCTTTAAGTGTTTCTTGGCCATATAGAGTCGGGAGGAAGGGTTGTTGTCTATGTTGCATGTGGAGGAGAGGTGTAAGAAGATGAATCCACATTAACTTGAGCTTCGAATGATGTGCTCGGTTGCCACTGGGTTGCCTTCTGGTCTTCATGCCCATGCACTGTTGTTCCCTTGCCTTGAGTGTGTGTCAAGCCTCATTATTCAGTTCTAATAATAGGACAGAGCCAACATGACCATCTGTTACATATGAGATTGTGGTTAAAAAAACCACATTATTGTCCTTCACTATTTCATACACTAGCAAGCGTTTGCTGAAAGGACCCTGATATAGCTGTCTCTTCTGAGACTAGGCTGGGGCCTAGCAAACACAGAAGTGGATGCTCACAGTCAGCTAATAGATGGATCACACGGCCCCCAGTGGAGGAGCTAGAGAAAGTACTCAAGGAGCTAAAGGTAACTGCAACCCTATGGGTGGAACAACAATATGAACTAACCAGTACCCCGGAGCTCTTGACTCTAGCTGCATATGTATCAAAAGATGACCTAGTAGGCCATCACTGGAAAGAGAGGCCCATTAGACAGGCAAACTTTATATGCCCCAGTACAGGGGAACACCAAGGCCAAAAAGTGGGAATGGGTGGGTAGGGGAGTGGAGGGGAGGGTATGGGGGACTTTTGGGATAGCATTGGAAATGTAATTGAGGAAAATACGTAATAAAAAAAACAAACAAAAAAAAACCACATTATTGTCCTTGTTGCATTTGCTTTTCTTCCTTTTGAGTACTCCCCCTCTTCCTTATTCTTTCTCTTTCTCTCTTGTCCTTACCTCCCTACCCCCATCTTGTTCTAGAAGTCAGCTGCTATTTGTAAGAAGCTTCCTTATGAAAAAGTAAACAAGGCAAGAACATAAGACAGATACCTCCAGTTGTGACCAGCAAGGAACTGCTGTCTCCAGCTCAGTAGCCCTAAAGAAATTAAATCCTGACAAGAGCTCTGTGTGACTTTGAAAGCAAGTCCTTCCTCATTAAGGTTTGAGGAGACCTTGAGACTGAGGCAGCCAATTGAGCTACACCTGGAGCCCTTAGACATAGAAACAGTACAAAATAAACAAGTGCTTTTGCTTCAAACTGTGTGTGTGTGTGTGTGTGTGTGTGTGCGCGCGTGCGTGTGCATGCACGCGTGCTGCAGTGGAGGTAGAATATTAAATATCTTCCTTTTCAAATTTGTGGCTTGCTTTATTTGATTTTAAACCAAGCCACACCTTTAAGACACTGCCTCAAGCTATGCCAGTTCAGGTCCTCACCATCAATATGTAAGGTAGGATTACTGCCTTCCTTCTGAGCAGGACTTAAACAGGTTCAGAGGGAGGAAATGAAGATCCTCTGCATCACAGGACTCTGTCTTGATTTGTTTGTAAAGGTAAAATTAATGTTGCAGATTTATTAATAAATGAAATACGAGTACTTGAATTATCCCTACCCTTGCTTACTGATAACATTTCAATTTCTGCCTGTCCCAGAAGAACAAACATCTGCAAATTAACGAGTTGAGATCTCTATCTCATAGAAAGATTGAAGAACCTTGCATTCTACAATAACCATCTTCTAATAGATTACCATGATAACTGAACTGGATTTCTGTATTTCCTTTGAAGTTAAGTGGGATTTTTACAGTTTTTAATGCTTAAAATGTTAACAAAGACCCCTTCAGCTCCTTGGGTACTTTCTCTAGCTCCTCCATTGGGAACCCTGTGTTCCATCCAATAGCTGACTGTGAGCATCCACTTCTGTGTTTGCCAGGCACTGGCATAGCCTCACAAGAGACAGCTATATCAGGCTCCTGTCAGCAAAATCTTGCTGGTGTATGCAATAGTGTCTGCGTTTGGTGACTGATTATGGGATGGATCCCCGATTGGGGTAGTCTCTGGATGGTCCATCCTTTCATCTCAGCTCCAAACTTTGTCTCTGTAACTCCTTCCATGGGTGTTTTGTTCCCAATTCTAAGGGGTGAAGTGTCCACACTTGGGTCTTCGTTCTTCTTGAGTTTCATATGTTTTACAAATTGTATCTTGGGTATTCTAAGTTTCTGGGCTAATATCCACTTATCAGTGAGTACATATCATGTGAGTTCTTTTGTGATTGGGTTACCTCACTCAGGATGATACCCTCCAGATCCATCTATTTGCCTAGGAATTTCATAAATTCATCGTTTTTAATAGCTAAGTAGTACTCCATTGTGTAAATGTACCACATTTTCTATATCCATTCCTCTGTTGAGGGACATCTGGGTTCTTTCCAGCTTCTGGCTATTATAAATAAGACTGCTATGAACACAGTGGAGCATGTGTCCTTATTACCAGTTGGAACATCTTCTGGATGTATGCCCAGGAGAGGTATTGCTGGATCCTCCGAACAAAGATTGTTGGTACCAGGACCTTAGAAACCTGCGACATCACAGGTGACAGAGCGACCTACACACCTGATGTCAAGACAACGGCCACCATATTTCTAGAATCCAGTGGGCTCACCTCCCACCTTTACCAGTGATCATGTCACCATCCATATATATATATATATATATATATATATATATATATATATATGTGTGTGTGTGTGTGTGTGTGTGTGTGTGTGTGTGTGTATATATATATATATGAGTAATGCCCCCTTCACTCTTTCCCCCTTTTCTTTTTTCTGCCTCCTTGCCCCTCTCTCCCCCAATAAATCTCTTACATGTGGAACTATTTGGCCTGGTGTAGTTCTTCTGAAGCCACACGGCATTCAAGATCATAACAAAGATGACATCAATAGAAATGTCAAACTGGATAGAGGTGGGGTGGAGTGGAGTGGAAGCCTGTGGAGCCCACAAGGCATCAACCCACCAAAAACAACTATAGGCAACTAAGAAATACTGAGAGTGGGAGAAATAGTTTGCCCCATGGAAGAAGACCATTGGTTATCCAACACCACACTGTCATCTCTGAAAACACAAAATTACATACTGAACAGATTCTATTTAGGAGTACATAATCCATGCATGCAATAACAATGAGCAACAACAACAAAAGACTATGAATTTGAAAGAGCAAGGAAGAGAATATGGTAAGATTTGGGGAGATTAAAGGGAAAAATGATTTATTTATATTAATCTCAAAATAAAATTAAAACAAACAAATAAAATAATAAAAATAAAATAAAATGTTATCTCTTGTGAGTGCCCGACTCGCCAACAAAGCAGACGCCACAACAGGATCCTTCTGCACACGTTTATTGGGAGAGCTTGATTGCAGAGGCAAGAAAGACCCCGAGCCCAGAACTGGTGCTGCTTATATAGGCCTAGGAGAGGCATGTCTCACGCCCGGATTGGTTATGCTTTCTACCTCATTTGCATGTCCCACATCCAATTGGTTATACTCTCTCAGTACCTCACAAAACCTCATTAACATACCTCATTTGCATGTCTCACATCTGATTGGTTATACTCTCAAAACCTCATTATCATGCCTGGGCCAGGTAGTGTCTTGGCAAGAAACTTTACTGCATATGTACACATTGGTTGTTTGCCCAAACTTATGCGTGGTGGCCAGCGGTAGCCAGCGCCACCCTGCAATGGCACATGTGGCTTCCCACAGTTATCTTAAATAAAACAATTTTATTTTAATTAAAATTAAGGCAGATTATATAGCCATTTCTATTATAGCCACATACTAGCCAAAGATAATTTTGTTTTTGTACTAAAGTTAGTGCAAAAACATCTTGTTAAACCAGGTGTGATGGCACATGCCTTTAATCCCAGCACTCAGCAAATAATTACCCCAACAAACATATACATGTACATTATTCTAGGTCAGAGGCACATGAAAGAATACATAAGTAAAGACTAAAGCTATGAGTTTACCTTAGGTTGTAAAAGTTAATTTTATGATGTGATGGTTTGAATAAGAATGGTTCCCATAGACTCATACACTTGATGTTTGGTCTTCAGATAGTGGAACTGTTTGAGAAAGATTAGGAGGTATAGCCTTGTTAGAGGAGGTGTGCTACTGGGGTTGGGCTTTGACGTTTCAAAAGCCCATGCCAGCCCAGTGTTTCACATTTTGCTTGCTGCCTGTAGATCAGGATATAAAGCTCTCAGCTACCACACCAGCGCTATTCCTGTCCATCCCCTACCATGATGATCATGGGCTAACCTAACCCTCTTAAAGTGTAAGTGAGTACACAAATAAATGCTCTTTCCTTCTTCAGCGTGATTTCTTTGTGTAGCTCTGGCTGTTCTGGGACTCACTCTGTAGACCAGGCTGACCTTGAACTCAGAGATCTACTTGTCTCTGCTGCCCAAGGTCTGGGATTAAAGGCATGTGTCACCACTACCCAGCTTTCTATCCTTTATTTTTAATTTAATTTATTTACCTTTATTTTATGCACATTGATGTTTTGCCTGTGTGTGTGTGTGTGTGTGTGTGTGTGTGTGACTGAGAGAGAGAGAGAGTGTCAGATCTTGGAGTTACAGGCAGTATGTGGGTGCTGGGATCTGAACCTGGGTCCTGGGGAAGAGCAGTCAGTGCTCCCAACTGCTCAACCATCTCTCCAGCCCCCAGCTAAAGGCTTTCTAAGAGTTACCATGGTCATGTTGCAATATTAATGATTCTTAATAGCAATAGAACCGTAACTAAGGCACACGAGAAATCAAAGGCATAGTAAGGTTGGTTGGTTACACTGATTTTTTTTTTAAAGGCAGGCTTTGAACATTAACAGGCTGAGTATGCAGAAGAATAGTGATTCAAGTACAGTTTTAAATGGCCTCAGGGCATATTTTTAACTGGGTTGCAAGGTTTAGCAAAAGTTCAATCTCTTTGAAGAAAAAAAGATACTTTGAGAAAAATATATCAGCGCATCAGATGACCAAGATTTGGTGGTAAAGTCTGTTCTCAGCTCTCCTTGTTGTATGTCTAAACATGGTTCACCTGGCTGATAGTAACACATCCTTCATAGAGAAAAAGCCTGTGAAGTCTACTAAGTCTAGTAAGTCTATTGAGTGTTTGGATAATCGCAAGGAGCAAGAGATAACGATAGAAGTCATAAGAAGGAAATTTAATTTTCTATATTAAGGAAAATTTGTTAGAGTTCAAGTGCAAAAGGTGGTTAGAAGTGTCTGGGAAACTGAAAAAAATAAGAATGGTCAAACCGAAATCAAACCAGGAATAACAACAAAACACCCCCAAAGCAAGATTATTTGGTATTCTGTGGCATATATAAAGTGGCTTTATTAACTGCACCTTTCTAGTTGTCTGATGATATGATCATCTGTGCTTATCTTTATGATCTTGTAGCTTTTGTCCACCCTTGTCAGGGGTGCACAAATTTAATTTCTTAATTGTTTTTCATTAATTAATGAGTTAAATATAAACTGTGATGGGTATACATTTTCTAATTGTTTGAGAGTTATGGTTTGTCCTCTCTTTTGTAGGGAAGGATGCTAGCTAATGATTCTACCACTGAGTCTAATTTTGTTCTTCGAAACCAATGAACCGAGTGCTTATTTATTCTTGATCATTGCTCTTAGCAAGGAAAGCAAGGAAACTGATCTTCAGAGCATACTGTAGTGTCTGGAACATCTCAGATCATTCTTCCTAGAGAGGTGAGATATAGGTTTTGATCAAGACCTCAACATGTATACATAGATACATACATACATATGCATGGACACACACACACATATGCTTCAAAGTGTATATATGTTCCCTACTGTAACCATTGTATTTTGTAGTTCAATTTAGGAAAAGATTGAAATGGTGGGGATGAACCTTTGGGGAATATAGAAAGAATATCCTGGGGGAAAATGAAGTTGGTTACTTATGAACTCCTTGGAGTCCGGTCCTAGACAATAGGCCAGAATGAGACAGGAACTTAAAAGCAGCTTTTCTAAAATGCACTGACTCCTCATATTGGGTCCATGGTGCAACTGAAGCCGGGTGAAAGCCAGGTATCTCTGCTTTCATGTTGCATTTGTCTGCCTCCTTTACTTTTACTGAAGGCACAGAGATACTCTTGCCTTTCCCCTTTCCCCTTGAGTCACCAAGAAGTTTCAGAGCAGCAGAATATCCAAGCATAACATACCCAGGTCATTATCCTAGAAAGGGAGACCTCCATCCTGGAGCTGAAGTGATCATCTTGTAGAAAGTAGATTAGTCTTCTTAAGAATAAGAGCAATAATGCCGGTGTGGTGGCGCACACCTTTAATTCCAGCACTCAGGAAGCAGAGGCAGGCGGATTTCTGAGTTTGAGGTCAGCCTGGTCTACAAAGTGAGTTCCAGGATAGCCAGGGCTATACAGAGAAACCCTGTCTCAAAAAACCAAAAAAAAAAAAAAGAATAAAAGTGATAAGAACTTTTTAGAACTATCTTGTAGAACCTTAAAGAGACAAGGATAAACTGGACCACACCTTGAAAAGACTGCTTCAGTACACAACACCTGCTGGTTTTCCTGTTCCAGCTCTTCCTTAATTTAAATGTAAACCTACTATCAACAAGGACTTGGTGCCACTGGATTCTTTTATTTGTTTTTCTCTCTAGTGTGGCTACACGGGATGAATATCTTCTCTGCTTTGTACAGCAGTTTATCCCTCTCATGAACTTGGGTGGTAGATGTTGCTTGAGACCAACCTCTCACCCTACAAACTCCAGTAACAAGAAAGTAACCAACTGTAGGATAGTACTCTGTCAAGGAGTAAGTTGACTTTTTTTTCTGAAATTGTAAAAAGAAGGCTCTTTTCTTAGTCCCTATAAGACCAAAGGTACATTAAATCCAGCAATCATAAGGAACATGAAAAAAAAAAAGGAGAAAAAAAAGAGATCCATCCATCCATCCATAGGGATAGACCAACAGACAAAGCAACACACACACATGAGAGAGAGAGAGAGAGAGAGAGAGAGAGAGAGAGAGAGAGAGAGAGAGAGAGAGAGAGAGAGAATATCAAGAGATAAAAAATAGGAACCCAAAAATAAAAGAGTAGGGTTGAAATATATTTGTATATTGTTTGTCTGGTGATGTGTTAAAATAGCAGCTCATGTCTAAACAAAGCACACTGGGCCCAAACAGTTCCATGTGTGAGAGGTTTATTGGGAGAGAGAGGGGAAGGTAGTGGCAGAAAAAGAAGGGGGGAAAAGAGAGAGAGGGAGGGTGTTCCCCTTATTTATATGGAAAATGACATAACACAGGTAAAGGTGGGTGGTGAGCCAAGTGGATTCTGGGAATATGGTGCCTGTTGTCTTGGCAAGAGGTCTGCCGATGCCTATGTGATGTCATAGGTTTGGGAGGTCCTGATGCCAACATCTGGAATTGGTGAGGTGCCATTAAATTGTGCCTTCTGTGTCTCTCACAGATGACCGTGATCTTACCCAACTACCTTAAGAGTAAGGAATAAAAATTGAGCCAATGATTAAGGCACAGCTAAATCTAGTAGCAATTAAACCAGTTTAGAAGATCATATCCCCCAAACAATTCCTATTTTTATGCTCGGAGATCTACTGGGGCTGGTCCAGTCGAAAGCCAAGTCAGACTCCTGGGGCTTGGTGGAATCAAAGTGGGCAGGGAATTCTCCAGAAGTGAGATGAAGAGTGAGAAAAGAGAAACAAGCCAGAGTTCCAACTCCACAAATCCCCAAGCCTCATGTTCTTCCCTGGTGAAGGGACAGTGGGGATGAGCTGGCACATGGAAATGTGTGCTGTCCTCAGAGGAAGGCAGGTTCTCAGAGGTTCAGCTCCATGGTTGCCAAGCCATTAGGAGGATCACAGCATGATCTTCAGTTAGTCTTGTGCTGAGTATGTAGTACCAGGTCCTATGGGTAGTAGAAAGGAAGGAGCTAGGGGACATTTGTCTAAGTTGCTGTGTTGTCTAGACCCTGAGAATGGGCCAATGAATGCTCTTGACTTTGCCACCTCCTGAGAGGAGCTTTCTGATGTTGAATCACAGACACATTGGAACATAGTTTAATCTCTTATAGCTAGCTTACGAGGACTCACCTATTTTGGGTACAAACAGTAACCCACAAACCAGATTTTAAAGCAAACATCCTCCCTGCAAGCGATCAGAGGAGAGATCCATCTCCTTAGAACTGTGGTCAGTTCTTAAGGTTGCCTGAATGAAGATAGTCAGAAATATATCCCCCCTTGGGGAATGAATGCTTTGCTGTGACAGGCAGAAAACATACTGTAATTTACACAACTTCTAGGTTACACAGTCAAAATCGAATTTTGGGAAAAGGAGAGACTCATAGATGATGGTTTTGGAGACATACTGGTATTGGGTCGTGAGGATGACATGTTAAGGTAATGTGAGATGCCCAGAGCTTACCAACCCAACCTTCAACCAGAAGAGAATTGTGGAATCAGAAAGGCAGCTTGGGAACAGAGCGCTGCCACCTGCAGCAGAAGCTCTCAGTCTTTCACTCTTACTGTTTTGCAAAGTCCTCAGAGGAGGACTGAATGGAGCAGTGGAGCGTGGGGAGCTTTCTCAGGCATCCATCAATGTCTTGGATAAAGCCAAACAGCCAAGAGTAAGTTTTTATTTCTATGTTTATTATACTTTGGATACTTCTTAGAAATAAAATAACTCACAATCAACCCTCAAGCTCTAAATAGAATGCAAAGGAAAAAAGTAAAAAACTGGAAATAGAAGTATCAACTTAATTTAAATTTCAGCAAAAGAGTGTTTAATAATTGACTATCAAGCTTAGCTGGTTTTCTAACACCGATCACAAAAGGAAACCATAGTATTTACTGTCAAGTTGCATTGCATATGTATGCATGTCTACCCAAAAGAAATGTGTGCATGACTCCGGAGTGTGCTACACACTTGTAATACCAGCCCCTGAGAGGTGACATGGGAAAATCTGAGTTCAAGACCTGCTTTGGCTATGAAGTCAATGTATGTCTCATTGGTGTGTGGTAGTTCATGCCTCTTAATGCCACCACTTGGGAGGCTAAAGCAGCAGGTTCTCCATGAGATTGAGGCCAGCCTGGGCTACACAGGTACTTTTAGCCTGTCTGGGCTACATATTACAGAGTAAGACCCTGATTCAAAAGCAAAAACAAACAAAACCAGTGAAAAATTAAACACAGTGCAAAACAAACAAACAAACAAACAAACAAACAAACCAGCTAAGATAAGAGCAAACAGTAAAGCAAGGAAGAGGAACACAGTGCGTGGTGTGTGAACGAGAGGAGTGGCACTCATCCTTTTAGTAAATGGCGTTTGTTTACAGACAGGAAACGCACCGAGGATTTGAGTCCTAGGCAGAGTCTACATCATGATCCTCTCCCTCTTTGATCTTGTGACTTTTGAACTTGAAACACGTTGACTGGAAGAGCCTGACTGAGGGATGTAGCTCCCTGGAGTTGAGGTCCAGTGAGCACACTTAGCTTTGGGGCACAGGGTCCTTGCAGTTGCAGACGCCAGTGGGGAGAACTTGGCTGTGCATTGAATGAAAAATTGGCACTCCTGCCAGGATTTCAGAAGGCATGAATGTTGCGCTAAGCTTTGTTGGCCTTTTTAACATATTAGTTTTTCTTTATTTTTGAGAATTTCAGACATGCATACAATCAAACACAATCATCGTTACCCCCAAATCCTCTTCAACATGAACCCTTAACCTTCATGTCCTTTCTTTCCCCCCCAGTCAGTCCAGTTAGCACAGCTCGTATATTCACGGGTGTGTGGACCATCCACTGGAGCATAAGAAATCTATCAGCAGTCATACATTTAAAAAAGTCTCCAGTGGCTATCAACTGTCGATAGTTCCTCAGTAAGAGATAGGTTGTGGAGAGATAGGATAGGAGGGCACCTTCTACATCTGTGCTAGACGATTCCTTGGAATATCTTGTTCAGGCCTTATGCAGATAGCCGTAGCTACTGTAAGTTCATAAGTTCAGTAGCCAAGTCAAGTCCAGAAGTTTGCACTTCATAGCACCCTGAGTTAATTTTTTTAATTGTGTGTGTGGGCGTGTGTAAGTGTGTTTGTGTTTAGGGGCTGTGTCATGAGTGTGGAAATATGGAGACGGAGGACAAGTTAGGGACTTCAGTTTTCTCTTTTGAGTCCAGTCCTGGTGTGAAGTCATCTCACCAGCCCTGCCTTCTTTGTGTGGAGTGCTGATTCAGCGCACACAAAATTCTAAAACACTTCTACGCAACTGCTGACTTTCCACACTAGAATGGGAGTCCTGCCATATTATTCAGTGTTAAAGTGAAGACTGACCTTTTTCACGGCCCTAAGAATAGATCTATATTTTCTGTCTCTGTTTCTGTCTCCTTCTCCATCTCTCTGTCTCTGTCTCCCTCTCTGTATGTGTGTGTGAGTCTGCAGTGTAGGAGCCCCTATGTAGACATGCTGAGGCCAGAGCAGCACATTGGGTGTTTTCTTCTATCACTGCCTGTCTGATTGCCTTGAGATAGGATCTTTCCCATAACTGGAAGCCTGATGTTTTGGCTAGACTCTCTGGCCAACAAGGTCTCAGTATCTGCCCATCTCTGCGACCCAGGGCTGTGGTTACAGGCACAACCAGCCACATACGACTTCTTGTGTGGGGTATGGGGATTCAAATCCAGGTCCTCAAGTTTGCAGAACAAATGCTTTAAACCACTGAGCCATCTCCCAAGACCCTATCCTATAAATCTCACTCAGTAAATCTTCAGAATAGTAGTGGTCACTGCATGATTTTAGAGTGCCAGGAACTGGTTTAGGCTCTAAGCATCGAGAATGTCAAGCAAAGCCATTAATGCTGTTAGGAAGCTTGGAGCCACAGAGGTGTGGCTGTAAATAAATGAACACAGAAGTAAACATGTCATCAAATGGGAAGAGAGACCCTTGTTAGATAGGACAGTTCTCTTTATGAGTACTGACTGTTCCCTTTGTGTTTAATCATGGAGAGCAGATGGCAGGGATGGAAGGTCTGCTAGTTATTCTCAGTGCCCTGCACAGGGAGAGAGGCTGGGAAATGTTTTCTGCTCACATTCAAATCCAGGACCTCAAGCTAGAAGAACAAGTGCTCTAAACCACTGACAATTTTCAACATTTGAAAACCCCCCAGACAAAACCTTTCCATCCATGTGTTCTCCAGGATTTCTTCTTCTCAAAATGAATTTAAGTACTCATACAAGTATATATTGTATGTTGAACATATATCTCCCACATTTTTACCTTCCACTTTCTCACCTCTTTGCCTTTCAACCATTATCTGTGTCTCCTTAGTTTTATTTATGTTTTCATGCATGGTATACTCCATGATGTTATGTATCTCTATGAAGTCTAATAAGCACAAGAGAAAGCAGGACATTTGTCTTCCTGAGGTTGATTCAGTTAGTGTAATTGTCTACGGTTGCATCTATTTTCTTGCAAATAACAGAGCTTCATTCTTCTTTATGGCTGAAAAGCTTGTGTTATGTATATGTTCCATATTTTCCTTACCTATTCTGCTATTATTGGGAGCCCAGGTTGGTTTGATAACTTAGCTACTGTGAACAGTGCTATAGTAAGCATTGATGTGCAGTTATCTCTACCATATATTCACTTGGAGTCCTTTGGATAAGTACCCAGGAGTGATGTAGTTAGCTCAAAGGGACATTTCAGATTTGTGAGAAGGCACCACCCAAATTTCCACAGTGACTGGACTCATTTATATCCCTACCAGCAATGTGTAAGTGTTCCCTTTGTTCTAGATCTCTGTGGGGAATTTGTCGTTGTTTTCCTGATGTCTGACATCGTGACTGGGCAGACATGGAATTTCCATGAAGTTTTGGTTTGCTTTTCTTTTCTCTGATGGCTACCATGGTTGAACATTAAAATTATTTTAAGTTCATTTTTATTTATGTGTGTGTCTGTGTGTCATGTATAATATGTTCACATGTATGTGGGTGCCTACCGGGGCCAGAAGAGGACATCAGATCCTAGGGAGCTGCAGTTACAGATGGTTTTGGACTGCCCAGAATGGGTGCTAGAAAGCAGACGCAGATCCTCTGCAAGAGCAAGAAGTGCTGTTGATGCCAAGCCAGCTCTTCCACTTCCTGAGCATTTTTTCATGTTTATTTTATCTTTTCTAAACTGTTCCCTCAATAGCCCATTTATTGATTGTGTTGTTTGATTTCCTGTTGTTTATTTTTTCTTTCATTTTCTAACTTCCTTACCAGGTATGGCTATCCAAAATGCCTTGGCAGCATCAGGCAACAGCACAGAGGTAAAAGTCTTTAGAGAAGCGAAACAACACTTCTTGCAACATGGGCTTGAAGTCATGTTTTAAAAGGTATGGCTCTACCAATATATAGGAAAAAAATTAAAGGAGAAGCTGCAACTAGTACTATACTGCTTGCCCCATTTTTTTTTTAAACATGGAAAGGAACAATGTCTTTACGCGACTGTCATATGTACAAAGGTCATAGCATGTCTTCAGACAGAGCAAAGCAGCTATGGGCAGAGACACCGTCTTCTGGAGATGCTCCTGACACCTTATAGGGCTGCACTGCTAGCTCAGGGAGTGAAGTGCACAATAGCATTCTGTCTGCCATGGAAGATGGTATGCTTTGAACGGAGTGTCTGCATCCAGCCCCGTCCAAATGCTGGTGTTAACCCTGCAATGCGATGCTATTAGTTAATGGGGCCTGAGCAGGAAGTAGGTTTAAATGAAGATATGAGCATGAAAGTCCTATGACAGGATTAGTGTTTCTCTAGAGGGGGAAGAGAGTACAATTTCCTCTCTGCTGTGTGAAGATACAGAAGAAGGCAACAATCTGCCATCCCGAACAAGGGCACTCACTGTGACCCAACCTATGACTTCGTTGAACTTGGAATTTTCCATGATCAGAATTTTGGACAATAGAAATCTGTAGTCTGAGTTACTCAGTCAATGGTATTTTAAAATAACATCCTTAATGAAGACAAATATTTATATACTAGAGAAAGAACAGATGTTTGTTCTTGTTTATACAAGGGATGTAGTGGTAAAAGCATGTGATTGCATATATGTTTCTGTGTGTTTATATTTGTGTGTATTTCTATTCTCCTAATTTGTTATTGTAGACACCATGAAAACTTGCAATGAAGTCTGTTTTTATTAGTTATAGGTAGTATGAGGAATGCTCAATATTGAGACTTAAATAAATTAAAACAAGAGATGTCTTTCTAAGCACCATTAGATGCAGTTCTTAGAGAGCAGCCTTCCACAAGACATGGGAAGATGGAAAGTAGATTTGGGGGCAATCACCTGAATGGCCAGTAAAATCTTTCCTGGGTGAGCCTTGGTAAGGAAGTGCAGCCTTTCCAAGTATTGAAAAGGGAGTGTGCAGAGAGATGGGAGGATAGACTGGTATCACTGAGACAAGAAATGAGGAATGTTCAGGAAAGGGGAGTAGCCAGTGGATGTAGGTGCAACACAGATGGACTCACAACCATCATTCAGGAATTGATTCAGGAATAGGATGATCCTTGGCTACGTTCATTAACATGATCTCAAGGATAGAGGGATAAAATATAACCACACATTGTCTGCTTGTAATACAGAACAGATAGATATCGCTGTTATAGGAAAGAGACAAAGAAGAGTTCTTGTTTGCAGCACCTCTCCTTTTCTCTTCCCTTTTCCTCTCTTCTTTCACTTTGTAGACATGATCAGGCTGACCTCAGACCCACTATGTGACTAAGAAAGACCTTGAACTCCTATTCTCCCTGCCTCTGCTTCCCAGTGAGATTTTAACGAGTTCCACCAAATCTGGCAAAACATCTTAAAGAGTAGCACTGATGGCAACTGCTTTACATCACAGGGGGTAAAGCTGCTTTGGAATGAGGACCAGTGGTGTAGATACTGGATTGAGCAAATACCTCCTGGGGGAAAACCTCAGAGGAAGTGGGAAGGTCTGAGAAATTAGTTTCATAGTACAGAATCCATATACTGAGACATATGATAATGTGTGGTGCCTTCAAAGGTCAGCAGAGAATGTTATATCTAAAGTTGATGTGAATGATGTTAAGTGTTCTCCAGGAAGTATTTATTTATTTATTTATTTATTTATTTATTTATTTATTTATTTATGACATTGGACGCAGGATCATCAGGTGTGGTGGCTTAAATGAGAATAGCCCCCATAGGCTTATATGTTTGTATATGTCATGACCCCATTTGGTAGATCTGTTTGGGAAGGATTAGGTGTGGCTTTGTTGGAGAAGGTGTGTCGGGGGTGGGGTGGGCTTGAGGTTTCAAAAGTCTGCACCATTTCCAATTAGTTCTGTCTGTCTGTCTGTCTGTCTGTCTGTCTGTCTGTCTGTCTTCTCTGACTTTTTGTCTCTCTGACCAAAAAAAAAGAGTTGACTCAGAAGAGTGGGAATCCTTGGAATTGATAATACCACGTATCCTCTGGTGTCCCCAGTCACAAATGTTGCGATCTTGTCATTGTTGCGGGAAATATAAAAAAAACGATCGAACCGGCACACTCCCTGTGCTTGTGCCTCTGTCCTGGTTGGTCACACACTGGCAGGTAATGGTCGACCTGCTTTTATTTCGTGGAGATTCTGACTCTGAACTCCACAATCTCTCCACCCAGCTCACCAGGTTGCCACTGGCGAGCCACTACCACACCAGCCCCGTGCTTCAAATCCCCCACGGCCTTTGTGGTGCACACTTGGCAAACCCACAATTTGCAGCCATACCTTCCTCTCTTGAACCCAGACTATAAGCCGCTGCATGAAGGAAAACACAACACAAACTTAGTTCAGAAACAATGGTAACTCAATCTTTGGGTGCAACAACTAAAACCTAAACTTGTAAGCCTTATTTAAACCTGATTCCTCCGGTGGGGAATCCTTGCAGATCTGCCATGATACCTGGAAACTCTAGCAACTACATCTTATCCCTCTGTTGTCCCATTACAAACAGATCCTAACTCTCCCCTGCTTCCTCTCTTCCTTCGTCCAAAACAGAAGCCCCACCGGGTGGTGGTGGCACATGCCTTTAATCCCAGCACTTGGGAGGCAGAGGCAGGCGGATTTCTGAGTTCGAGGCCAGCCTGGTCTACAAAGTGAGTGCCAGGACAGCCAGGGCTACATAGAGAAACCCTGTCTCATAAAAACTAAAAAACAAAACAAAACAAAACAAAAACCCAGTCCCCCCCCCAAATAAATCCCGGAAGCCCCACCTATTCTCCCAGTGATTGGCTCCTTTATTCATAAGGTGATTGGTTCACAAGAAGCCACCTGTTGGAGACATAGCATGTCATGTCCAGTCTGTATTAGAGATGGTGGACATCACAAAAGGTGTTACAGAAGGGTAATCTTAGGATTGGCAGAAGACCAAGAAGAGATGTGTCTGATGTCTCAATTGAATGGGACCAGGAGGGAACCCAAAGGAGACTTTTGAGGAAGTCTGGAGGTATCAAGGTAGCCTTGAAGAGATAGAAGAAAACCAGACAGAGATAGAAAAAAATATTTTTAGGTTTTATTTCATTTTGTTTTCTATTATGTATGTATGTATTGTCTGCATGTGTGTCTGTGTACCACATTTGTACTGTGCCCACAGAGGCCACCAAAGGTTGTTGATCCCCTGGGACTGGAGTTACAGAAAGTTATTAGCTACCAGGTTGCTACCCACCACAGGTTCTCTGGGAGAGCTGAATCACTGTTCCAGCCCCTTAGAAGAACAACAGTTTTCAATGATCATTACTAATGTTCATGGAGATTTTAGTAGGGTCCAGACAGATTTATCCTCTTAATGTTTCTAAGAGTAGAGTCCCATTATTCTTTTTTCTGGATGAAGAATGTAGAAGGGTTTCTGGTATTCTCTGGCTTAAGATCTCGGTGCTGACTTGAAAAGGCACTGGTATGCTGAATTATTCTAACATTACTTTCAGTGGCTGAAAAAGAGAGAAATTATGCATTGCTGGTGAACTGATGAATGTATAAAAACAACCATGTATACACACACACACACACACACACACACACACACTAGAATTTTATCTAGTCATGCATGTAATATAATCTAAAACCTGGGAGGAGTTCATGCATGTATTCAATGTGTTGTGATCATATTCATCCCCATTACCGTCTCTTATATCCCTCTTGCTTCTGCTGATCTCCTTCTTTCTAAATCTTCTCCTACTTTCAGTTCTTTGTCTTTTTATTTTTATGCCATGAGTTTCATTAGGCTTCCTTTTTTTGTTGTTTGTTTTCTTTTTAGACAGGGTTACTTTGTATAGTCTTGGCTGTCCTGGAATTTGCTCTGTAGACAAGACTCACCTTATCTCAAAGATCAGCCTGCTTCTGCCTTCTGAGTGCGGGGATTAAAGGCATCCACAATCATGCCCAACTCTAGGGTTACTTTTATGAACATGATGGCTAGGGACTATTTACAGTAGCATGGGCAAACCACTGGTGGGTATCCCACTGATGAAAATGACTCCAGCTCCCCTGGCAACTTGCCTATAGTGCTTAAAGGAGAGGTTCACCTCACAAGCTCCTCCTCATTCATGATGGAATGTTACATGGCTTTGTCTCGTGTCAGCAGCCACAGCAGTTGTAAGTTTGTGGTGCAGCTGCTACGATATATCCTGAAGACAACATTTCCTAGCTCGCCTCCCCATCCCCTGGATTTTCAGATCTTTATACCCCCTTTTTTACAATGTTCCTTGGACCTTGAAAGTGGTCACATAGACCACTCAGCACTCAACAGTCATTTAGTCTCAGCACCTTGACTAACTGTGAGTCTCTGTATAGCTGTTCATTGCAAAAGAAGTTTCTTTGAGCAAGGCTGAGAATAGAACCTGTCTATGGATAGAGATATAAATATTTATAAGACAGTTTTACTATATGCCTATTTAAGGAAACACCAGTAGAAATCATCCCCATGCCCCCATACCCTGCTTAAAGAGTCTTTGACTATGTCAAGTACAGGCCTTTCTGGAGTTGTGAACTCTACCCAGCAGGGAGGAAGCTTCCAATAAAATTTCAGCTTGATTTCTCTGTGTCTTGCAACCAAAATATGTGGTGTGTCTTCAGCAATAGGGTCTCACTACTATCTCTTTCTGGTAGGCAACCAAGAAACTGTACTGCTTGGAGAACCTCTGGGGCCTCCTTAACCAACAACTCATAGGAAGGTATCCCTCACCTGGTACTGTGATTTTCATTTAAAAGCCTGTGACTTCAGGGAGCACCACCCATAAAAGGTACTTTAGTTCAAGCTTTTTAAAAACTGTATTTTGATATGGATATCACTTGAAAGATTATGTTTCATAAACTGAATAATTTCATGTGTTTTGAGGTACCGTGAATGGACAAATTCACAGAGACAAAATGAAAAGCAGGAGTCACTAGGACTCTGTAGAGGACAATGGGCAGTTATATTGTATAATTAGCTAGATTTTTGGGAAAATGACATGATGGCTAGAAGTACAGTTAAGAAATGAGAATGTAGTCAATGTTTTATTCCAACCAAATCAATAGTTGACTGTTATTCTTTGATTAGAACAGTCACAGAAGAAAGCTGCTGACTGTAGGCTGGGTGTAAAAACAGTTGGATTTGAGCTGACAAGGGTGGGTAAGGGTAGGAGTTTAGCACATCATCCAACAAGAGCATCAGGTCCTAATATCTGTCTATCCAAAGGGGCATCTCCTGGGCCAATGCATTAAATGGCAGACCCAACGCATTAAGTTCATGGAAGAAGGAAATCAGACTGGGATGGTCCTCTTCCACTTCCGCCCCTTCTCCAAACTCCCTGAGGTGCAGATGCTGATCTTTGTGCTTTTCCTCATGATGTACCTGGTCAGCATCGGGGGAAACATGTCCATCGTCCTCACCATCTGGACCAATCGGTGTCTCCACACCCCTATGTACTTCTTCCTGGCCAACCTGGCTAGCCTGGAGATCTTCTATTCTTCTACCATAGCCCCCCTGACTCTGGCCAGCATCCTGTCCACAGAGAGGACTGTGGTTTCCTTGGCAGGCTGTGGTGCCCAGATGTTCTTCTTCATCTTCCTGGGCAGTGCTGACTGTATTCTGCTGGCTGTCATGGCCTATGACCGGTTTGTGGCCATCTGTCACCCTCTGCGCTATACCCTCATCATGAGCTGGCACTTGTGTGTCCAGCTGGCCCTGGGGTCCCTGTTGCTGGGTTTCATCTTGGCCATGCAGTTGACTGTGCTCATCTTCCGACTGCCTTTCTGTAGCAGTAAGGAAATCAGCTTGTTCTACTGTGATGTCCTCCCTGTCATGAGACTGGCATGTGCAGACACCCATGTCCATGAGGCCACTCTGTTTGTGGTCAGTGTCATCGTCCTCACCATCCCTTTCCTCCTCATCACTCTCTCCTATGTCTTCATTGTGGATGCCATCCTGAAGATCCGCTCAGCTGAGGGGAGGCACAAAGCCTTCTCTACCTGTTCTTCCCACCTGACCGTTGTCCTCCTGCAGTATGGATGTGGAAGCCTCATCTACTTGTGTCCCAGCTCCAGCTACTCTCCTGAGAGGGGCCAGGTAGTATCTGTGGTTTACACCTTCATCACTCCTGTGCTGAATCCTTTGATCTACAGCATGAGGAACAGAGAACTCAAGGATGCTTTGAGGAAGGTGGTGATAAGCTTCCTCCTGCTTGAAAAACAATGAGCATTATGAATGATCCTCTCAGACACTGGGAAGTAGAGATGCTATGTCGACTTAATGAGATGAGGAGTGGGGGCTTGCTGGCTATAGGTTTGATGTAGTTATATTTTCCAGTCTCATTACTATTCAATGGTGGAGTTTGTTTGTTTTTAACTTCAGGGTACTCATTCTTCAACATGGGGATGAAGAATACCTAAAGAATCTAAATGTTGAGGGCTATGAGGATTAGCAGACACGAATGATATAACCTGTCACTTTAAAACTGAAACACCATAGTGAACATAGCTTTGCTCTCCCAGTCATCATATGTAACATCTGTCTAATCTTCGACTTTTCTCCAGTCTGATGTTTATGGCATTCCTGTATACTGAACATGGGAAAGGTCAAAACTAGCAGCAAGACAAGTGTTAAGCCAGGAACATTCTACTCTGACCTCTCCCATGATTCCCATTGCATAAAGTTTGAGTTCCTTTGAGTATTTCATATGTGAGTACTGTTTTTACATCATTTCCATCTCTCCCTCTGTCCCCTCCAACTCCTCCCATATCCTCCTGCTCAACCCATTCTCAAATTCATGAATCTCTATTACTCCAATCTTACAGACTGGTCCAGTAGGGAATTTACTTAAGCCTGAACTTTCCCAGCATGCAGAAACTGTACAATAACTGTTTCATCTAGCTTTCTTAAGACTTGACCATTTTCCTACTTTCTTGGGTTCACAAGAAAGAAAAATGACTCTTCAAATTAGCAGGAAGCAATTTTAAGAAAACTATGCCCCATTCCCAAGATGCGGGATGGACGGTTTTTGGTGGTTCTATGGATGATGAATATTTCTTGTCATTTAAGGGATTGGTTACAAATTGTAAAGGTCTTGGATCAGAGAGGAAACAAAGTAAAGGAGGTTAGACTCAAGGAGTTCTCTTTATTTTCCTCTATCTTTCTCTCTCTCCTATCTAATGTTAGGGAGAAAAGGGGGAGAAGAGATAAAAAGAAAAAAGGGGGAGAAATAAGAATAATGTAGAAATAATATAAGAGGGGGTAGATTATTGAATCTATTCTTAGACCAATGACAATTTATTAATAAGCCAAAAATCATACATTGGTATAGATCTTTGTATACTGACACAAAATTAAGGTTATATTTGGCTACAACATACTATGTATCAACTCTGTTTAAGGTATTGTACTTATGTACTTCTTAAAAATGCAATGTTCTAGTCTATTTAAAATCTGCTATTTCAAATGTTTTAGAATAAATAAGAAATAATAAGAAATAAATAAATAAATAAATAAATAAGAAATAATAAGAAATAAATAATCAAACTCATAGTCATGTTATATACTAGTCTAATTTATTGCAGACATATCTCTTCAAAATTGAATAGATAGTAAATAGCTAAAAACAATTTAGATATGCTATGGATAGATAGATTTCAAAAACCTCAGTGATCTTCAGGATATGGCATTTAAAGATGTTTTATTATTAAAAGATCTTTTTTGACAAGGAAGTAGGTCTGTTCCTAGCAGCACCCTTATTCCACCTCAGTGAAGATGATGATGAGCATCAAAGATCCTCCATTCGGAGTCTGTTTCATGTGTGGCAAGCTGCCACTGAGGGGAAAATGCCCTCTCATCAATTGCAGAAAGAATACTGTCCAAACTGGACAAGCAAGATGCAGGAAAGTCTGCTGCCAAGCTTTGCAATGGCAAGGTAGGCAAGTCCTTCATAATTCCTGCTTCACCAAAAAGTCTGTCACACATTAGGCCTGAAGGCTGAATATGGATGCTCTAACACTATAGAGACAATTTTTGGGTGACTGTCCAGGCAGCCAGAAGCCACTGTCATTTCATGGTTCTTAAGCTGCTCGCTCTGCACTCCCTTCATACTCAAGTAATAATTATTCTGTATCAAGTCTCTGATGGGGTTGAAGCTTAAATTGTCAGGGTTTAGAAAAATATTGTAAGGTCTATACAAGTTATGATAGAAAATGATTTAAATCAGAGCTCTAACTCACCAACACAGGTCAGATAGTAGAATACTTTCTCAAAAGTTGCTAAATACAAATGGGCTAGATATTGTAAATATAATTCTTAAAAGTTGTTTTTCATAATTGTTAATACTGTATATAATGTATTGATGTAAAAGAGCCTTTTACTAAAAGGGGGAAATGTAGCGAAAAATCTTTTATAAGCATCACCTGTCAATAAAAAAGCCCATGGCCAATGAACTAAGGCAGGAAATAGGATGTTGGACACTGGCAGGAAGGGAGAGGATTCTGGGAAATAGGAGAGTACAAACGAGAGATTCAAGAGAATGTGTGAGACAGACCGAGGATAGGGATGTAAGCCAGCAGGTAGATGAACTCAGGGAGGCTCTGAGGAGACATGAAGGAAGAATCAGGCCAGAACTAATGAAGTGGTAGACATAGAATAGTTTAAATGGTTAAATAAGTTAAGAGCTCGTCAGAGAATGAGCCAAAGCTTATAGCCTAGGCATTTCATAATAAATAACTAGTCTCCAAGTCATTCCAGGAGCCAGGGCAGGAAAAAAAAGATTTAGTACTTTTTACACTATTTAGGTGGAAAAATATTGTATGATCAGACAATTGTGATCACTATGATATTGATCAAAATGATACCTGCTTACCACAGGGTTGCTTACTGCCTGAAACTGCCAGTATGTAGTTTTGATATAAATGAAGAACGCAACCTCCTTTTTGTTTTGCATGTATATGGACATGTGCTCTGTGCATATGTGCACTTGTGTAAATGGGTATTTTCATCATGTGTGCAGGAGCACATGTGTGTCTTAGTTCTATTACTGTGAAGCAACACTGTGACCAAGGTAACTCTTATAAAAGAAAGTGTTTAATTGGGGGCTTGCTTACAGTTTCAGAGGGTTGGTCCATTTTCATCATGGCAGAAAGCAGACAGGCATGTTGCTGGTGCAATAGCTGAGAGCTTTAGATTTTGATCCATAGGCAGCAGGCAGAGACACAGACGCTGGGCCTGGTTGTGAGCTTTTGTATCTTCAATGTTCACACCTAGTAATACACGTCCTCCAACAAGGTCACATCTCCTAATCCCCTCCAAACTGTACATCAACAGGGGACCAAGCTTGCAAATATATGAGCAGGGGTGGGGTGGGGGTGGGCATTCTCATTCAGACCACCACAACAGGTGTGCATGCATAGGCCAGGAGGTGATGTCAGTGCCTTCCTCTATAACTCTCCACTTTGTTCACTGAGGCAGGGTCTCTTGGTGTATCTGGAGTTCATGGATTCCAGTGAGTCTAGGAAACCAACCTGGCCCAGTGATTCCTGTCTCAGCCTCCCCAGGCCGTGGGTTTCCATGCCGTAGGTTCTGGGGATCCAATTCTGCTCCTTCCATTTGCATGGCAGGTCCACTGGCCCTCACTCAGTCCTGAGTCTCTGATCAACTGATCAGAGGTATGTTGTCAGTGAATACTGAGAATATTATTGTGTATGTGACTGAAAATTTCCACGAATTTTCAGTTCCTCATTTTTTCTTTTTCCTTTTTTTTTTGAAAATATATATATATATTTTTTTCACATAATACATCCTGATTACAGTTTCCCCTTCCAGTCCCTTCCTCCCTTCATTCCCATCTGGATTTACCCCCTCTCTGTCTCATTAGAAAACAAACAGGCTTCTAGGAGATAATATTAAAATACAATAAGGTAAAACAAAAATTAACATTAGTATTGAACAAAAGAAGGAAAAGAGCCGAAGAGAACCAAGAAACAGAAACATTCATTTGCACACTCAGAAATCCCATCAATGCATCACACTGGAAGGCAGGCATAATCTATATGAAAAGTGATAAAGAGAAAGGAGATGTGTTCTAGTGGATGTGTGGAGAACTATGGAGGAAGCAGATGCCTCCGCAGGCCCATGCTGAGACATCCCTTCCCCCTGAAGAACCAATCACAGGATAGAATAGAGTTTATTCAGGGCATGGGGAGGGGAGTTAGGAGGGTAGTAGAGGTAGAGAAAGGCAGAGAGAGAGAGGAAGTAGAGGAGAAGAGGAGGAGAGGCCAGCCATGAGCACATAGAGAGAGAGGGGGAAGGGGAATGGGGAAGGGGCAAGGGGACAGAGAGCAAGAAGGGAAGAGCAAGAGCAAGAAGACAAGAGAGGGAGGCGAGGGCAAGCAGACCCTTTTTATACTGTTGCCAGGTAACTGTGGGGAGGAGCATACCTGGCTGTTGCCAGGTACTTGTGGTGTGCAGCTTAGACACAGTGCTTACACAAAGGGCCTGTAGGGTAGACAGAGAGAAGAAAAGAAAAGAAAAAGAAAAAGAAGATGAAATTTTAAAAAAGAAAATTGAAGAGAAAAGCATTGTCATGGCACTGGAAGACAAAGAATCTCCAAAGATGCCACTGAATTAATTATTTGTTGGTCGTCTACTGCAGGGCATTCCCATAAGAAGAGTTTGTTTTCATTTGCAAATGGTTCTGAAACTGGGACCTGGATGGATGCAAGGCTGGAAATCTCCTCAGGCCTTTGCTTTCTAACGTGGAAATCTACAAGCCTGTTAAGTTTCAAACCAGCGAACAGTGGCTGAGGTGCCTATTTAACATATCAAAGTGGACCTGGCCTCCAGGTTCTCCCAGCATCCCTCAGTCCCTACCTGTTACAGGGATACCCTCTACCCAGAACTTTCCAGCCCAGGGCCTGGGTTGCCCTTCCCTCAGCAGCAATTCCCTACATAATTCAGACATTTTGGTGATCTACCCTCCTTTTGGCTCCTTATGTATTTTTGGCCTCCCTTCCCCTCCCCAACACCTCACGTGGTTTAGGTCATGACCACTCTGGACTCCCTGATGTGTCTGCCTCTGGCTATTCTCAGTCACATACTGATAATAAACTTCCTCCTCCAGCCTACCTAGAAGTCATGTGCTTTCCTTTTTATTTTTTTCATTCAAAGACATGTATTGCAAAACTGAGAAAGCAACCAGGGGAGCAACCCTTAGTCTGGATGTATACTATCATACCATCTGCAAATAAAGATATTTTGTCTTTTTCCTTTTCGATTTGTATTTCCTTGATCTCCTTCAGTTGTTGCTCTAGCTAAGCTTTAAAATGCTTTATTGAATAGGTATGGAGACAATGGACAACCTAGTCTTGTTTCTGAATTTAGTGGGATTGCTGTTGGGGTACACTGTGTGAAGGTATGTCTCTGCATACTCAATTGTTAATTCTGTACTAGCAGACAGCACCAGCCTCACATTTTGTAAATATTCGTTCTTCCTTACCCGCCTAAGGCAATCAAGAATTGCATCTGATTGGTTGTAATAAAGAGCTGACAGTCAATAGCTGGGCAGGAAATGAAGGGCAGATCTTCTGGGTAGAGAAGGGACACTGGGAAAAGAAATGAGACTGGGGGTGTGGGGTTTGCCAGGGGACATGGGGGTGAATGGAGGGAGGTGAACAGAGTGGAGCAGAGAGGGAGAGCTGGCCAAGTGGTGGGATATAGTGCCAGGATTAGTGGGTTAGAGACAGTCCCAGCTGAAAGGCCTAAGCTTTAAAATATTAAAAAGCCTCTGTGTCTTTATTTATTTTGCTGGCGGGTCCAAGCTATAGATTGCTTTGAGTTTTTCTCCATTTATGTTGGTGTTAGCTATGGTTTTGCTGTAAACTGTCTTTATTATGCTTAGATGTGTTCCTTGTATCCCTAATCTCTCTAGAAGTTTTATCATGAAGAGGTGTTAAATTTTAGTTTATTTGTAAGGTGGATTATAGTTACTGATTTTTGTATATTGAACCATCGCTGTATCTCTGGGATGAAGCCGACTTAATTATGGTGAATGATTTCTTTTGATGTGTTCTTGGATTCAGTTTGCAAGTATTTTATTGAGAATTTTTGCATCTATGTTTATAAAGAAATTGGAATGCAATTCTCTTTCTTTGTATGTCTTTATTGGTAACGGTGGCCTCAATGAACTGGGCAATGTTTCTGTTTCTATTTTGTGGAATGATTTGAAGAGGAGTGGCTTAACTATTTTTTCAAAGTGTGGTAGGATTCTGTACTCAAACCATTTGGCCTTGGGCATTTTTTGGTTTAGAGACTTTAATTACTGCTTCATTTTCACGAGGGTAATAGCTTTGTTTTAGTTGCTCATCTGATCTTGATTTGAGTTTGGTGAGTGGCATCTATTGAGGAAATTAATCATTTCTTTTACATTTTCCAATTTGGTGGAGTGCATTTCCTCAGTGTCTGTTGTTATGTCCCCCTTTTCATGTCAAATTTTGTTTATTTGAATACTCTCTGCCTTTTTTTTTAAATTTGGATAAGAGTTTATCAATCTTATTGATTTTTTTTCAAAGAACCAACTTTTGTTTCATTGATTCTCTGTATTGTATTGTATTTGTTTCAGCCCCGAGTTCGATTATTTATTAACATGTACCCCCTTTGGGTGTAATTTCTTTTCTTTTCTTTTTTCTTTCTTTCTCTTTCTTTCTCTCTTTTTTTGTTCTAGAGTTTTTAGATGTGCTGCTACGTAATTAGTTTGAGATGTCTCCAATTTCTTTTAAGTATATGTACTTAGTGCTATGTGTTGGGTAGATTCCCTCAATTCTAAGAATAGAATGAATATTCTAAGGGTGGTGGAATTCAAGACATCCAATTTTAGAAACACCTTAGGTTTGTCCCTCCTCCCCGCCCCCTGCCATTCATTGTTTTTTGAGACAATGTCTTTCACTGGCCTGGCGCTCACAGCTAGGTAGATCTGGCTGGTAAATCTCAGGGATCCACTGTTTCTACTTTCCCAGTTCTGGAATTACCAGTATGTGCCACTGTGTTTGATTATTATTATTATTATCATTATTATTATTATTATTATTATTATAAGTTCTGGGAATTGAACTCCGGTCCTCATATTTGTGGAGGAAGCACTTTACTGACTGAGCTATCTCTTAAGCTCTGACTTATGTTTTTTTTTTTTTTTTTAAGTGTCTGGATTAAGGCAAGAAGTAATAGGGAAGAAAACTTGTTCTGTATAATAACTTTTTAACAGAGCTGGTACCATTCAGTCATGGAAGGTACTACCTTGGGAGTATACAGAAAAACTGAGCAAATTAAAATGACCAGTGACCACTAACAAAAAGCTGTTCCATGCTATGTATCCTATGGTGGCCTTATCTAATGCACCTTTCTGATTCTATAATAGTCTGTGACTTTCATTGTATCACAGCTATTGTCCAGCTATGTAAATTAGATATCGGTAGTAAGCAGAGTGCTTCTATTCATGGAGATTATAAGGACTTAGTGTACAGGAGAAGCACGGTTTCTTCTCCCATCCCCAGAGCTAGTTTTGCATCAAGTAACCTATTCATGCCAGCCTTCCTGCTGTTTGTCTGTGGATCTGAATGAGTTTAACCTCTTACTGGTTGCTTCACTAATAAGCTAAAACATTAAAATATATTCATTTTATATTTGCATGAGAGTCACAATTTTTTCCCTGTTGAAATCAATTATATCCTTTAAAATAATTTGCTGGGACTTAAAAAAATTTTTTTTTTACTTGTATGAATGTTTTTGCCTGCATTATGTCTGTATACCACATGTGTGTAACCTCTGCAGAGCCCAGAAGAGGGCGTTGCATCCCCTGGAACTGTGTGTCACCATGTGGATGCTGGGAATTGAACCCAGGTCCTCCAGTCAGTGTTCTTTACTGCAGGGCCGTTTTTTGCAGCCTAAAATCAATCGCGTCTTAACTGGAATCCTTTGTTCTTGCTTCAAAATGAATCCATCCTCCTTCCTCACTTCTGTCCAGATTTCAGACGTCCACACTTCGAGAGTTTTTCACTGTAACCCCTCTTACTGGAGAGGTTGAAACAGGAGAATGGCAAGTTCAAAGCTTGCCTGGGCAATTCAGGGAGATTCTGTCTGAAAGGAGAAAACCTAAGGGCTGATGCTAGAGAATGAGCTCGGTGGCGGAAGGTTTTCCAAGTGTTTGCTGGGCTGGGGTGGGGGTGTTCAAGCCCTAGCTGTAGGGTTACGACCACCAGGGGGCGTGGAAACTTTCGCAGTCCTCGCTGGGCCAGCGTCAGGACAGGAGCCGGAGGTCAGATAGAGGATTAGAGTTGATTACCGCATAGTTGGCTCTAACAGCTCAAGCCCTGCCTTACTTGACTACCTTTATGGCAGCGGAGGAAGTCAGTAGGAGCGTGCACATCGCAGAGGGTAAAGTCCGGTTATAATTAGAAAGTATCTATGGCCTTTAAGATTGAACACAAAGTCGAGGATACTTCTCGAACTTGAGACCAAGTCTTCACTAGCGCCAATTGTTGACCACTACTCTGGTCGATACGCCATTTGTTATCCCCAAATCAAATACGGAGGGGAAGGGAATAGGGGCACCGTTGAAGAGGAAGGGCAGTGAGAAGAACCACACTTTTCTAAAAATTCTTCAAATCCCAGGGCTCTTGACAGCAAGGAGGAGAGAGGTGGGCTTAAGTTTTCCAAATCAAACAAACGTCTTTATCCTACAACTCTGCCCGGTAGTTAAAAGTCAGTTGCTTCTTTTCTCGTACAGGCTAAGCAGAAAATTGCTAAGCAGCCTCTGATTTATATAGCTATGGAAACGGACTCTCCTAGATTCCCTCAAGTTATTCAAATTGTTAGTAAAAGGTGACTGGACCGCCTACACGACTTCGAGAGGCCCCACAACCACTAGCATCATAATCCCCAAATTCCTCGCCGCAGCCCGATCCAGGGCATCTCATCTGCAGTTACGCCCTACGGGAACAAGTCTCTGAGCCCGAACCGCACAGATTTTATACCCAACAGGTCCCTTCTTTAAGGCGGAATATCTCTTGAGCATCATCGGAACGTTTTCCCTCATCAAAGGGAGCAGGAACCAGCTTGTCTTCAACCTGAGGAGTCCGCAGAGGGCCGAACAATAAGAACAGTGCGGAAAATACGGAATCGAAGCCAGACAGACCACCCCCGCCTTTTTTTTTTTTTTTTTTTGTTTCTGCCTTTCGAGGGGCATGGGAAGGTGTGCCCGGAATGCTTCCGGCGCTGGAGCGCGCTGGCCCTTTAAGCAGGAGCTCGGGGAGCGGCCCAGGTATGGGGCGGGCCCAGGGGCGGGCGAGCCCTGAGCCGGCGCGGTCTCGTAGCCGGATTTGGAGCGCGGCGCCGGCGGGGGCCGGAGGGGGCGGCGCGGCGGACCTCGGTGGCCTCGGACGCTCCTCCTCGAGAGCGGCCGCCGCCCGCCTCCGCCCGCTCTAGCAGCTCTCTCGCCCCGGCCGGCAGCCGCCGCCGCTCCAGGCCGCTCACTTGGGACGCGCTCACCTGAGACAAGGCGCCCGCCGCCCTCACCTGGGCCAGGATGAAGGACCGGCTGGAGCAGCTGAAGGCCGTGAGTCCGCGGCGCTTGGGGGATCAGGCGGGCCCCGGGCTGCGGGGATCGGTCATCAGGATAAGTGGCGTGGGAGAGGGGCTTCTCCTAGTTCCCCTAACCCAGGCCGCAGGGGTGCTCTGCGCGCTAGGCCTCCCTCCGCCCAAGCCCCCGCCTCATCCCGCGGAGCTTTGCACCCTCCCCTCCCCTGCAGGGTCATGTGCTCGGTGATTCATCACCTAGCTGCGATTTCCCTGGACGCCCGTAACCCTCTTACCCCTTCTCCCCCAAAGCTGGACAGGGTTCCTCCAGAGCTGGACCCACTCGGGGACTTGAAATCAGCGGGGCTAATGGAGAAGTCAGGGGGCTCACCTCACCAGCTGTCTTCTGCCGCCTGGCACTGTGCCCCAAACCGGCCTCCTCTCCTTTCTATTTCCCTCCCGGAGCACCGGGCAGGGCTACTCCATCCCCGGAGTAGTTGAGAGTTCCGGGTGACTTCCGGAGCGGTGAGCCTGTTAGGTGCTGAGATGGCACCCCTCTTCCCATTCAGTGGTCTGTAATTATTTTGTCTTGTACCCCCGGAGACAGCTGTGGTCGTCTGCCGCACAAAAGCTGAAAAGCTTAGGTCACTTACTCTTTTGAGCCTATTTCCTTGTCGGTCAAGGGAGAATCTTCCTTCCTTATAGGTCTGTTATGAAGGTTGAATGACATAATGGGATTGATATAGGGAAGTGCTGAAGCATCAATTTTTGGAGGTATAGATTCATTTAGTAAGTTACTGAGCACATTCTATGGAGCAGGGCGAGTGTGAAACTTTAGGAACCCACCCGGTGATACAGGCTGCCACTTAATGGGATATAACAGTGCAGCCCTGGAAACTCACAGTGGAGTCTGCCTCCTAGCTAGCCTAGAAGCGCGCATCAGCTCAGATCTCAGACTAGACCTGGTGAAGGTCTCACCGAGTCTTCCCAGGTGATTAATGAGCTCCTTACAGTAGGGAAGTATTAGTCTGCATTAGCACTGGGGCTTTGCCCTGGCCCTACTGCTTACTGGTTACCCTTTAAACTCCAAGCTTAAGTTTTGTTATCTGTAAAATGAGTAGGTATGCAAGCTAAAAGCAAGTGAGCTGCAGGAGAGCCCTTTGTATGGCGCCTAGGACTTATGCTAATAACTTAATGTTTTTTTTTTTTTTGGCTTTTTTTGTTTTGAAATAGAAATGTTGGTGTTGTAATTGTTTTACTTTCTCCTCCCTTGCAGGGATGAGATCTTCCTCACCCTGTTTGCATGCTCTGGGTCCTGGGCTGTAGAATAGGTTTGGGAGATGGAGAAATGAGAGAAGGAAGAGACAGTTGCTTATTGTGGGAGCCAGCCTCTGCCCCAAAGTTGCTTTTTCACATTTGAGCCTCAGGGCATCCTGGTTAACTGAGGGGCAAACTTTACTTGGTGCTCTTTTGTAGTTGGGATAACCTGGATGGCAGGGATGCCCCTTGTCAAAAAGAGTTCAGAGCTGAACAGCAGTCAGAGGCCGCTCCCTTTACTTAGTCAGGGAATCTATTTTGAGACTAAGATACTCCCTGGCTCTTTTCAGTAGTTGGTTGTCAACAAAGTAATCTTAAGTGAGCTTTGAGTTCCAAGAACAAGGCATTTTTCTAGGGAACCGGAACACGTTCCTTTGCCTCTCAGCCCTGCAGGGTTAGCCTCTGTAAATCAGGGCTAATGCAAGTGAGGTGCTAGCTGGTGCTATATTTATGGTAGTGTTCTAAAACCACAGGGAGGTCGCTGTCCTTTTGGAGCAGTGCGATGCAGAGAGGATGGGGTTGAAGTTCAAAGGCTTCTCTAATTGAGGCCCTGACACTTAGTAGCCGGGATCCTTTTGCAACTTCACCTCTGTGCTGCTGCTGCCTCAGCCACTGCTTCTTCTTGATTATTCTTACTTATTTATTGACAATTTCATTCACGGATACAATGTATCTTGATAACTGACCCAAATCCTCCCTCCTCTATCCTCAGATAACCTCCCGTACATCTAACAGTCTTGTACCTTCATGTCTTCTCTTTCCTTTTCTCTTTAAAAATTTTACATAATCAATTGAGTCCAGTAAAGGATGCCTGCATGCAAATCAGTATGGGGCTGTCTACCAGAGCATGGGTGGCCTGCCAAGGGGACACACTCCAGAAGGAAGAAAAATGATTCCCCCTTTCCCTAGAAGCCGGCGACTGCCAATGGCTCCTCACTTAGGGGTGGAGGGAGCCTCATGAGCCCTCAATCTGTGATGGAATGTCACGTGGCTAGATTTTGTGCCGGCAGTCACAACTTCTGTGTGCTACAGCCATGTTGTGTCCTGAAGACAGCCTCTCACAGCGTTTTCCCCATCCTCTGGCTCTTCAGTCCTTTCTGCCTTCTCTTCACCATAGCTCAGGAGTCTGGATGGTAATAGCATAAATAGCCCATCTAGGGCTGAACACCCAACTGCTGCTCATTTTCAACACTGAGTAGTTAGGAGTCTTTGCGTGGGCTGCTGCCCATTGTCCATAGAAGGTCCTCTGATTAAGGTTGAGGGCAGCCCTAATCTGTAGCCATGAACATAAATACTTAGAAGGCAGTCTGACAGCATGACCATGTAGCAAAGCATCAGTAGTAGGTACACTCGCCTCCAAGCTCCTTGATGCTGCCTTTGTAAAATAGAAAACGCGGTTGGTCTCAGACTGTGCTTCTGCCATTATTAATGGTTTCTGTGAAGAACACTGAGGTATGTGTGCCTTACCAACCATACTGTGTTGTGTCATCCCCTTCCTCTACACTGTCCTTTACCCCAGCGACCACCTTTTTCTTTGGTAACAAGATAGGGTATGATCTGTTTCTGATTCCTGTTATCTACAAGAAAGATTTGCTAACCTGCTTGCAATACATTTCCCATTGAGAAGCCTATGCAATGTCTTTCTAAACCCAGGGGAGAGAGGGTGATAGCTCTCTTCAGATAGCTGGGGGCTGTGTCATGTGCTTCAGGTAAGTTTCACTGTGAGTAGGCAGGAGGGGAAGACATGGGGTAGAAATCAGAAATCTTTAAGAAAGTATCTTTTTTTTTTTTTTTTTTTTTTTAAACAAATGTAATTAGCTGCTCAAGGATTGGGCAGGCCAGCTGAATAGATTCCTCTACCATGAGAGGTAGGCAAGGAGACTTTTGAGGTGTTGATCTCTGTAGGAATTTGAGCATCTCTTGGAGAGGGAAGATGAAGGATAGGAGATTGAAGGCCTCCATGAACCCCAGGAGTGTATGGTTCTGTGAGATGTTAATTAGTATTATTTGTCTTACTGTTCTGGAGTCCACAAGGATTGGTGCCTTGGAGTCACACCTGTCAAGGTGATCAGCGGTCTTCCCCTCAGGGTCTCTGTGCAGGTGAAATGAGATAATCTGTGATGGTCATCTACTACAGTACATGTGAACTGGCCACACTTAACTCCCCGGGAGCAATGTCCACCCTCAACCACATATGGTCCTAAGGCTGTGGTCACAGGACCTGGCTTAGCTCATCTCCTGACTGCCTCCTGAGGGGCTGCCATCAGCGTTTTCTTGTTTATCTAGGAGTTTGCTGGGAATGTGCAGTGACTGCACCCCGCCCTCCTGCTCTTCTCACACACCTCTCAGTAACTGAACTTTGAGTCTGCTGGGCAATTCCTGACCCAGGAACCTTTTGTGTGGTCCTGATTTTACTCAGTAAACATTTACTAACTGCCTATTGTGTACCAGGCCCTGCTGAGATGCTGGGATGTATCAGTGAGCAACATTTGTCTCTAGAGCGTAGGAGGTTCACAGTTGGGTAGAAAGAACAGAGGACTGGATAGCATGATGCGTAATTCTTGGGATAGAAGCAACCACAGGAAGACCCTTTGGACTGGGAGATAGGAGATGAGTCTGCGGTGCCATTTCCAGCAGTAGTTTTTGAGTGGAGATCCCTCTTTGAATCTGGTATCTTCAAATGCAAATAGAATTTATTTGGAAGAACACATGGATCCTAGGTTTTCTCCCTTTTTCTCCCTTTGGTGAAACAAAGCATTAAGAACATAAAAACATGCATTGTAACATCAAAAGGAGCTTGTGTGTGTGTGTGTGTGTGTGTGTGTGTTCACACTACATCCTAGCCATCATAATTCAGAACTTTTAGAACTGTGTGTATCTTGCTGCATATGAGGTTTGACAGAATTACGGTACAAAGTCCTTATTTTAAAGAATAGGTCAGATAGGGAAAACATACATTTCATGGAAAGAGAGATGAGGTAAAACCTCATAATGAAAACAGAGCAGCCAGTGATGTATAGTAGTAAGACTTCAGAGGCCTCCCTACAGACCTACCAAGCAAAACTGAAGTGACTTGGATGTATTCGACCTTCTACGTCCAAGACCATTAGGGAACAGTATTGAATCAGTCACTCTGCAGCCTAGGCTTGGGCTTTTGCTCTGCCTGTCTTGGTCTTGCTGCTGCCTAACAGCCTGCACATGTCCTTCCCCACAGGAAGTTCAGGGTCTCTGAGGAACGAAGCTCTGCGGTAATCCTGTCAGAAATAAGGGGCGTTTGAGCCTAAGTGCTTGCCCAGTCCCACCCAGTGCCAGGTGCCCTGGGTCATAAGGAATCTTAGCATACCAAACTGCCCTTTGTTGAGATTTTGTCTCTTTTCAGTAATAGGTTTTCTAACCGGTCTGGATTCCTTCCTGGCTCCTCTCTGTGCCTGGGAGGATTCATTTCCTGGGAGGGATGTTTTGCTGAGAGTGACGGGGATTGAGTGGGGATTATAGGCCCATCAGCGGGAGGCCAGAGAGAAACGCTGGGACCAGAGAAGGGGATTAACTTTGTTTTTATTCCCTTGAGCTTGGGGGAGGTTAGGACACTGGCAGGAGCCGTCCACGCTGTCCTCTCTCCTCCCACTGTTTCCTTCCGACCATTGTTGCCCCTGCCCCACTCTCCAGGCTCATTCTTCACCCACAGTCACTCCCTAACTGCATCCTAGGATACTCTCTATCCAGGCCCGCTGCTGTGTGCTATTTTGCAACTAAGTAAGTTAGTGCTTTTTTTTTTTTTTTTTTTTTTTTAATCATTACTACATAGAGGGTTTGAAACCACCTTCTGCTAACTTCTTTTTCATTTTTTTTTTCAAGACAGGGTCTCACAGTATAGTTGTGGCTGTCCTGGAACTCACTGTGTAGAACAGGCTGGCCTCGAACTCTGCCTGCCTTTGCCTTCCAAGTGCTAGAGTTAATCATGCGCCACTGCACCCAGCTTCACTGGCTTCTTAATGAATGACACTTTATATTCCATATCGGCTGTTTAAGTAAGACTGGTGACTCATGTACTTGTCATGTGAACTATAGCAAGCATCACTTATTGAGCAGATTGCTTTTGTCCAGGACTTTCCCTTCTCTCCAGTCATCTCCATTCTACAAGATGAGGTGGTGGTGTGTGTCATTCCCCTCTTACAGGCGAGGCATGTGAGGCTTGGATTTGACTGACATGCATGCTTAGCCTGGAAGTGATGGGTTCAAGAATGAACATGCTTGTTTTGCCTTTTGAGTCATCTTCCCACACTGTATCTGACCACCCCCACTGTACTGTGTATCTCCCCCCTCCCCCACAAGCAATAAGTCCTTGGGGCCCCAGTACCCAGTATTCTGCATGGTAGTCACACATTATATGTTCTCTGCCTGCTGGTCTGCATCAGCTTGGCTCTTACACATCCCTTATTCTTCTTCCCTTATTTCTTGTTCCATTCTCTGGTTAGTGAGGCTTTACCTGATTGGAGTAGAACATTTACTCAGGGAATCCATAACTTTGTTAATGAAGTGAAAAGTCACTGGTGGACACACAAGGTGGATAAATTCCAAGGCTCTTCCCTTTATTAAAATTCCAATTCAAGCCAGGTGTGGTGGCGCACGCCTTTAATCCCAGCACTTGGGGGGCAGAGGCAGGCGGATTTCTGAGTTTGAGACCAGCCTGGTCTACAAAGTGAGTTCCAGGACAGCCAGGGCTATACAGAGAAACCCCCGTCTCGAAAAACAAACAAGCAAACAAACAAACAATCCAGTTCAAGAAGTCACAGAGGCTGTCTTTGATCAGAAAGACAATGGCAGACAACATATGGATACCTAAGTGAAAACCCAGCTACTTCATTTTCTCTCTGGTAAAATCCTTCTCATCCCCTGATGCTGGGCTCTGGTGTCATCGCCGTGGGAAAGCTTCCCAGGCTAAATCCATTAACCCTGCATTCCCTGACTCCACAGATTCTTTTTTCTGTTGATACAAATACAGCCATATAGCTAACATAGTATTATTATTATTGTATTAGTTTGCAGGTCTTACCCATTGGAGGGTAGAAAGCTGAGTTCCAAGCCATTCAGTAGGTGAACTGAGTTAATGCTGTTGATGAATTCAGCTACCTGCAGATTTTGTAGTCCCAGACCGGCTTTATCTCTAGCCTCCTTTATGCACAGCCCCACTTCAGCTTTTTCCCACCACTGTCTTTCCTGCTAGGTCACTCTGCTTTGTGGCCTTTGGCTGTTTCTATGGCAACATTTCCCAGTGTGTGCGGAGCCAGAGTACAGCTACTGCCTAAAGAGATTAGTAGAGCATGTACTGTCTGGGTATGCCAGCTGTCTGGGTTAGGGAAGCGTGATATAGCATCAGGTTTGCTTACTTTTTAAAAAAAAGGTAATTTCCTTTTTTTTTTAAATTTATTTTTTTACACTCTATTTTTATCTGCCCCCCCCCCCAACCCACCCTCAGACTGTTCCACATCTCCCACTCCTCCCTACCCCCTGTCTCCACATGGATGTCCCCACCCTCCATCCCACCTGACCGCTAAACTCCTTGGGGCCTCCAGTCTCTTGAGGGTTAGGTGCATCATCTCTGAATGAACACAGACCTGGAAGTCCTCTACTGTATGCGTGTTGGGGGCCTCATATCAGCTGGTGTATGCTGTCTGTTTGGTGATCCAGTGTTTGAGAGATTTCAGGGGTCCAGATTAATTGAGACTGCTAGTCCTCCTACAGGATCGCCCTTCTCCTCTGCTTCTTTCAGCCTCCCCTAATTCAACAACAGGGGTCGGCTGCCTCTGTCCATTGGATCCTTTCTGCTCGTCTCACTTTTCAATGTACATTCATCAAACAAAGACAGTGATACCAGCACAAGATTCTTCACTAAACACCAGGGCATTTATTTCTTTTATCTCACTAAATCCCTTCTGTTCTAGGATTTAAGCCAGGATACCACATTGTACTCACTTGTGCTTCCTCTGTCCCCACACAATTTCCCCCTCTTTTCTCTTTTTCATGACCTTGCTTTATGTTCTACTTGTTGAAACAAACACTGAAATCCCATCCCCAGATTGAGTTAGTGTCTACCTGGTTTTGATTTTCAAGACCTACGCTTGCTAGATCCAGAGTAGAACAGTGAATGTTCTCAAGAGAGGAAGGAGGTGGAGGGAGGCCTTGTGGGTAGATGCTACAGCTATAAATCAAGTTAGGAAGGTTAGTTCCTTTGGAGTCACTCAGCTAAGGGACAATGCTCATTCTAGGTCTCTCTTTGATATCATGTAATAATCCTCATTACTACATTAATCTGACATGACATCTGCTTTCCATTGTTTTGGAAATTCCTGTCCCTGGGCCAGGGCTGCAGCTGGGGTGGAGTCAGCGGTGGTGAGGGAAATTTCTCCAACTTGACTGAGAACAGGCCTCCTTGGCTTGGGCACACACTCTTGGCAAGGTAGCTGGCATCTTTCAGCACCAGTCCCTAGAAGATTAGTGTAGGGATTAAATGCCATGGTATAAAGTACATACCTTAGAAGAGTCTTCATCTTGCCTTGACTGTCAGTCAGTGCTGCCTGTTGCTGTGGTGATTTGAGTATTACAGGAGGAGCATGCTGGGAAGGAGGTTAAGGAGCCAGGTGAAAGGAAGAATTCTACAGAGTGAGGAGGGAATAAGATATTGTCTGTTCCTTCCTTCCTCTCTGAATCCCTGAATGGTACTCAGTGGCCAGGATTGGACAGGAGGAAGAAGTGAATGTCAGAAAAGAAGTGAAGGAGGCTGGGGAAGGGGCCAGAAGACCTAAAGGGAAGCTGAGCTCAGAAGGAGGAAGAAGAAACTATTTTGTGAGTTTTCTCTTAACAGCTTCAAGGATGAGAGAGAATGCAGGGTGTGGTCCTCTCACTCAGACGGCCTTGCTGGAAATTTCCTCTGGGTAAATCCTCGGTTGTCACAGTTTTCTCAAATGTTGCTCTTCAAACAGTCTCTCATAAGCTTCCATCTCCGACAGGCTGTCTGTATTCTGGTGAGGTTGGGCATTCTGTCTTCTCCTGTGTATAATTTCTCATTATAATTGTTGCCTCCCCCCTCCTCATGTGGTATTGTAGTTATCTGTTTGCCCAGGCAACTCCCAGTTTAGCTGGAGAGAGCTTGGAGAGCCCGAGATGCTGAGTTTGCCCCATGAGCCTCCAGCACTTGAGCTATGACTTGGCACGTGTTAGATGTTCTCCCTGGAGGATGAGTGAAGGAACACCCATGCCTGCAGGGGAGAAGGAGAGTATTTTGGGTGTGCAGGTTGATTATGAAACCTTGAGATCCTTCTCTAAGTTAATGTGGTAATGAAGATTAGAAGGTATCAAAGAGAGGTCTGAAATGAGCATTGTCCTTTAGCTGAGTGACTCTAAAGGAATTAACCTTCCTAACTTGATTTATAGCTGTAGCATCTACCCACAAGGCCTCCCTCCACCTCCTTCCTCTCTTGAGAACATTCACTGTTCTACTCTGGATCTAGCAAGCGTAGGTCTTGAGAATCAAAACAAGGAAGGCACTAACTCAATCTGGGGATGGGATTTCAGTGTTTGTTTCAACAAGTAGAATGGAAGGTATTTTGAAATATACATAGACGATTAAGAAATGTTGACCCTATACTAAGATACGAGAAAACCTTCAATTCCACAGCATATGAATCAGTGGTAGCCTTAAAATAATAATGCAATAATACTCCCCCAGGTTTACCCATTGGAATTTCAAAAACTTCTTTCTAAATAACTCTTAATATGAATCAAAACCGAAAGGACAAAGCACTAGAAATGAACGATAATGAGAGTAGTACATCTGTGAGAGTATAGCTGGGGCACAGTTCAGAGCGGTTTTGGGTTTTTTGTTTTTTATTGTTTGTTTTTGTTTTTAAAACTCACATCAAAGGCTTAAAGGCTTAAAATAAATGAAATTCTGGTTATATGACTTTCTTCCTCAGTGACCTCTGAGAACTGGCATTGGAGTCACATGTAATGTGTACCCAGAGTTGCTCTAAACATTTTGTATGTAATAGCTGATTGGATTTTACAAGAGTTTTGTGAGCAAAGTATTCAGGTCATGTTACAATTGAGAAATGGGAGGCAGAGAGAAGTAACCTGTTCAAGATGGCAGCTCATAGCTGTGAGGTGCCATGCTGAGTCTTCACTGTAGAAGTCATATGTACCTGCGTATGTTTATATTCATGAGTAGCGGTAGGAAGACATGCATAATATCGCTTCCATTTGAGCATATAGAGTCATCTAGCTTAGATGTAGCATCCTCTAAAATAGGTGAAGATATGTCATTGAGACACTAGAGCAGGCACAGGCGTGAGCTCCCATGCCTCTGCTAGAGTAGAGTCCTAATGATGCTATTTAATAGCTGAATTGCTTTGGATAAATTAATTAACCTAATTAGCAGTTAACCATATCTGTAAGTGAGGGAAGAAATATTTGTCCCTTAGAGGATTGATGTGAGACTTAGATAACACATTTGAAGTCATGGAAGTACCCGTGATACATATACATACATATCATCTACTGTCATTGTTGTGACAGTGCACAAAGCTTTGGGACTTTGGCTCTTGTCCTCTGGCTTGCTGGTCTTGGACTAATCTTATAATGACCTTATTCCTCAGGTCTCCTCCTTTTAGATAGAGCCACTGCTTTGCCTTCAACTGCTCAGCTAGAACAGATGTTGAAAGTAAAAGCGGGAGGCTCACTAGGGTATCATTATCTGCCGATTTCCTCTTTATTCATATGACAAGGGTGTTGCAGAAGATGAAATTCAGGGAAAAGAGGAAGTGTTTTCATAGGGAGGGTTTGGTACTAAAGAAAATTGTCCTTAGGAGAGCTGGGCATTGGAAAAGGATCATCTGAGCCTTCAGTAGGGAACAGAGCACTTGCTGGACCCATTGAGAGCCCACACACTCACTTGGACTGTCTGGCTCTTTAAATCAAAGAAGAGGGACAGAGTACTCAGACTGGCCCCTCCATGTGTGTGTGTGTGTGTGTGTGTGTGTGTGTGTGTCCATGTCCGTGTGTCTGGTTCTCCATGAATAGTGGTGTCTGTCTTTGGCAGACCAGGTGTCTCCTTTCTTTTATTGATTCATCTTTCTTCCTCCCTTCTATCCCCCAATTCCCCTCCCTTCATCTCTAAGTCCCAGTGAAGGAAACTGTTCCTGCACACTGAAGAGGGTTGTGGGGCGCTGGAGCCCTCCTGCTGGGCTCCCCTTCCTTGACTATGTTGGGTGGTTTCTTAGGCACATTTGAGGTATCCTGAGTCTTTCCCAGACCACAGTAGGGAACTTAGGGCTTCGGTCCTTCCTTTGTGAGAAAAACCAATGTTTAACAAAGACATGTATTGTATCCAAGTTCTATAGCTCCAGTCTTTCAGCAAAGGGTGCTTCCTGCATGCCCCAGCTGCCAATTTCACGTTCCAGGCTGCTGCTGGTGGTAGCCTTCGAGTAGGAAGCATTACAATAAGAAGGGCTTAGGACAGAGGCCCTGTGCCCAAGCTGCATCTCTACAAATCAGCAGCCGTGAGACCTTGGCTAATTGTAACTTCTGACGTCCAGTTTCTTAGCTACAACATGTAGATGGGATTTGTTGATATGATGTGCAAAAAAAGGGGGTGGGTATCTTATGGTCACCAAGTACCTAATAGTGGCTATAGGTAGCAAATACATCTATTTATTCTGTAAGCTGATGTAACTGACCTAGGGTTGCATTCTAGACTTCTCAACAATCATTACTGTGCAGGAGGAGTCGGCCTTAGCTGTTGTTTTTGAAATTTGGAGTATACTTTAGGCTTGAGGAGGGGAGATAACTGGGTAGCTTGCTGTTGCCAGATTCGTTGGTGGTATCTTTCATCTCCCCACAGGAGAGACATCAAGAGGAAGTAGCTGGCTGGCCTTGTGGTTCTCCTGCACACTGTTTTCCCTCTGTGGCTGAACTTTCAGCTACTGTAACATCCTCATTACCACATGCCTTGATTCTTTGATACTGATGCTGATGTTCTCTTGTTTAAGTTCAGTCATGGGGTAGAGGATAAAAGGCAGGGTGTGTTTTCCTTGCCTTACTCCCTGAGGTGGGAAACAAAGGGGGGCTTTGAGGAACCTGGATTTACCACAGCCACCTGTAATCAGAAGGAAAGGAGCCCCACCCTCTTCCTGGGATAGTTTGTAGAGAAAGAAGCCAGAGAATAGTTCTGGGTCCAGTGATGTCAGGTAGCATGTGGCCATGGTCCCTTCTTTGTATTTTCCGATGTGGGTTAAATCTTCTTGTTACTTTTATGTATTTAGAGGCTAAACATTTAAAGAACCTGAGAAGATGGAGATCCAGAATCCAGAGTAATCCCGTTAGTGTCAGGCATCCTTAAGGTTGCATTCAGCTCCCAAAGTCCTGCTTTACCCTAATGACACATAGACGCATGGTGAGGCCGTTGAAAAGTAGCTCTCATATACAGTGCTTCACTCAGCATATGTATGTATGTATGTATGTATGTATGTATGTATGTATGTATGTATATGTGTGTGTTTGTGTATTTGTGTGTGTATGTGTGTTTCTGTATATGTATGTTTTTTAGTCAGGGTTTTATACTGCTTTGAACAGACACCAAGACCAAGGCAACTCTTACAAAGACAACATTTAATTGGGCTGGCTTATAGATTCAGAGGTTTAGTCCTTTATCATCAAAGTGGGAACATGGCAGCATCCAGGTAGGCATGGTGCAGGAGGAGCTTAGAGTCTTATATCTCACCTGAAGGCTGATAGAAGACTGGCTTTCAAGCACCTAGGATAAGGTCGAAAAGCCCATGCCCTCAGTGACACACCTATTCTAGTAATGCCACACATCCTAATAATGCCACTCCCTGGTGTGAATAGTGTGAATACCAGGTATACATTCAGCTAGAAGTGATTAATTTTCTGTTAAATACTTGGGAAATATGGAATAGATTATTGACATGTATCTTAGTCACTCTTCTCTTGCTGTGAAGAGACATCGTGACCAAGGCAACTCTTACAAAGAAAGCATTTAATTGTGGACTTGCTTAATTAGTCTCAGAGGTTACTGTAATTGTCAGCATGGTGGGGACTGTGGGCATGCAGACAGACATGGTGTTGGAGAAGTAGCTGAGAGATCTACATCCTAATCTGCAGGCAGATAGGGGGAATAGAGAGGGGGGAGAGGGAGGTAGGGAAGAGAGAATGTGGGAGAGGAGAGATAGAGACGGACAGACAGACATAGAGACTGGGCCTGGCATGGGCTTCTGAAACATCAAAGCACACACCTAGTGACACATTTCTTCCAACAATGTCACACCTCCTAATCCTTCTAATTCTTTCAAATAGTGCCACTTTCTGGTATCTAAGCATTCAAATATATGAGCCTGTGGGGGCCATTCTTACCTAAGCCATAAGTATGATGTTGCCCTTCAATTGCAGGTGATAAGGCTGATTTTGGCTAAATGAACAAAAGAACTGTTGAGCTAACTGAAAGAATACAAGTTGAGATCTGCAAAACCTGTCCACAAACAAGGGGAGTGGGGCTCAGGAAAGGAAAGGGGCAGCTCTGTTGGGTGCTGCCATTAGCTTACTAGGCTTCACTCTCTTCAGGCTCTTCTCACAACTCAAATTCCTTGGGGAGCTTAAGTGACCCCAGTGGCCTTCTCAGAATCTGGTGGGAAGGGTGAAGAAGTGTTCCACAGAAGGTGTCCCAGCTGGCAGATAGATATATTACTGAATGTCTCTCTCTCTCTTTCTCTCTCTCTTTCATTCTCTCTCTTTCTTTCTTTCTTTTTTCCTCTGAGCCATCTCTCCAGCCCTCACTGAATGTATTATAAGAGATGCACTTGATAACCCTGTCCTTCCCGGAGTTTGTAGTCACCGGATACAGACTGAAGGGTAGAGGGGCAAATGACAGTAGGCCATAGAGGTTGATGTGGAGGATCTTTACAGAGTGGTGGGAGCTTAAGGGAGGTTTGGAAGTTTGCATGGGAGAGACAAAATTGGGCTGTCTGAAGTGAGTTTTAAAGATGAAAAAGATTTTGGTAGTTGGATGGATAGCTTTTTGGTTAGAATTCCTGTGTGTATAGCAGCATGGAAAGAAAGATGCTACACGTAAAGGAATGGTGTGTCTATGAAGTGCAAGGCATTTCAAATGGCTGATCTCAAGAATGCGTTGAAGGAGAAGTGTGGTGGGGCTGCATTATAAAGGCCCTGTATGCTTTTCTGGGCAGAGAGATTTTCGTCCTAGGAGATGAGCTGTCATTATGTGACCTTGGGTGTCAGGAGGACATAATTAGAGTTTTTTTAGGAGATAGTTGTGGAGTGAGTAGGAGGACCCTCTGATTCAAGTCTCTTGAATGCAGCTTTGAAGCTTGAGATGCTGGCTGCTCCAGACCAGACAGAAAATGAGATGCTGAAGAGATTTCCTAGGTGGCTGCAGATTTTGATGGGAATTTATGGATTTGTCGGATTGGTAACAGGTGACGTGAGGCCTGGCTACTTTCTTGCTTGTGGAGTTCTGAGCCTTTGAGGGTGACATAGCTAGATGTAGAAGGCTGTAAGGCATTGAAAGGTGTAGTGGAGTCAGGTGTAAGGGTTCTTGGCCTTCACTTTCAACAGCCAGTATTTGGTGTGCTTAGAAGTCAGCAGTGCCCTGTGATAGTACTTGTCTGGGAGAGAGCAATTAGGAACAATGTGGAGACAGCTCAGGCTTTTGTTGCTGGGTGGGGATGGGGTCACTTCCTCTAGAGAGCCATTTTGTAATGCTGAGGAGGAAGGTGAATGAGGTTGAGGAGGCTTGCATTCCCTGAAGTTGGCTGGGGACTAATGAAAGAACTTCCCTTTCCTTATAAACATGAGCTCGTGCACAGGGAACAACTTGATCTTCTTTGCAATAAGTAGTTTCTAAGCATGGAAAAATCTTTACCCCAGCTGTGAGAATCAGTGGCTCATGCTTTGAAGGAACTGCCTGGAACTTGTTTAAACAGTATGGTCAGGTTAGAGTCTGCCTGTTACTAAACCTCTCCAAATTTTAGCTTCTTCAACTAGAGTAAGCTACAAAAATGCCTCTACCTATAGCCACAAGATTGGACTGGGTATGAAGTTCAGTGACAAGCCCTTTGCTAATGCATGTGAAGGCCTAGGTTTTGACCCCCAGTATAAAACAAAGCAAAACAAGACAGATGAACAACAACCAAGACCTTAATTGTACAGTGTACTGGATCCTGTGTGCATATGTTTATGTTCATTATCTTCTTTCTTATTTATTTATTTAGCAGGGTTTCTCTGTGTAGCCCTGGTTGTCCTGGAAATTTCTTTGTAGACTAGGCTTGGCCTCAAACTCAGAGCTCTAGCTGTTTGCCTCCTGAGTGCTTGGGATTGAAAACATGCATGACCACTGCCCGGATTATCTCATTTACTTGTTTACTAACTGAATGGAGTAGTGCTATTATTACTAACTGTATGGAGTAGTGCTATTATTACTAACACTATGGAGTAGTGCTATTATTACTAACTGAATGGAGTAGTGCTATTATTACTAACTCTATGGAGTAGTGCTATTAGCTTTTGACAGTTAAGGTACCCCAGGTCTGATAAACTGGGTAATAACTTGTCCCTTCTTTCTTCCCTTGCACAGTCAGGAGATAGAGCTTGGATTTAATTACAGGCAACTCCAGAGCATTACAATAGTAGCTTTCTATTCATTTTAAAGAAAATTGTGTGTGTGCGTGTGTGCTTAAATATAACCCCTTCAGTTACAGTGGCTGTTTATTGTGTTTCGGTTCTCACTCTGGCCTGCTCTGGTCTCTTGTAGAAGCAGCTGACGCAGGATGATGACACGGACGAGGTTGAGATTGCCATTGACAACACAGCCTTCATGGACGAGTTCTTCTCTGAGGTGGGCAGCCTTCCCTTTGTTTTTGTTTTTGTTTTTTTTTTTGTTTGTTTGTTTTTTCCTGAACGTACATGAGGAAGCAGAATTTCCTCAGTAAGAATAAAGAAACCTCAGATCTTTCAATGCTGGCAAACGAACAGATGGGCAGGCAGAGCAGTTCCAGGGAGATTCTGTTTTTAATTCTTGAGAGTATCTCGACTTTATATCCTATTAAGGAAGTCAGAAGAAAGAGGCCGCAGAGATGGCCCAGTGGTTGGTTAAGAGCACTTTGTGTTCTTCTTGAGGAACCAGGTTGGATTCCCAGCACACATGAGGTGACTCACACCATCTGTATTCCAGTGCTGGGGATCCAAGGTCCTCTTGTGCCATTGTGGACACCAGGCATGCACTTGGTACATATATACATGTAGCCAAAACACCCAGGCAAATAAAATTAAAAAAACAAAAAGATTTTGAAAAGTCAGCAGAGGGTAAGTTATATGTAATTAAAGAGAGACTTGTAATATCTTAAGTACATGACAACATTTTAATGATGTCTTTTCTTATTTAAAGTTATATAATTTAAATACATTGTCACAGCTAGGAGTAAAACCAAAATTACTGTTTCTTTAGGCCTTTGATTTGTATCAGTGAAATTTGTTGTTTCTTAAAATTTTTCTAGTTGCTTTAATTTTGGTGGTGACAGAGAAAACAAGATGCTACGGGCTTATATTTGTAAAGCCGCTCATGCCTACAGCTTCGTGTGTACTGTGAGCATGTGAGCCTTACAGGACTGAGTTATAGTAACACTGAAAGGTGGAAGCATGAGGCAGGAGTGTGTCAAGATGCCAACAGAAACGATGGCTTCGGAGGTTCCCATACTTAGGTTCAGTCAGCCTGCTTTTCACCAGCTGTTGATTGTGTGAATGTTCCTTAGCCTGCTGAACCTTATTCTCCTCATCTGTAAACTGGGATTGGTTAGATCGTGATTTTCTACAGGGTTGCATTGGGTCTGATTATGCTCATAAAACATCCCAAATGTTGCCAGGCATGTATGTACTCAGTGAACAGCACTTAATTCCTCACTGCCCCCGAGTCTGACTGTCACTGAAGTTTCTGTCTCTCTTTGTTAGGGTTTTACTGCTGTGAACAGACACCATGACCAGGCAACTCTTATAAGGACAACATTTAATCGGGGCTGGCTTACAGGTTCAGAGGTTCAGTCCATTATTACCGAGGTGGGAGCATGGCAGTATCTAGGCAGGCAGGGTACAGCAGGAGCTAAGAGTCCTACATCTTCATCTGAAGGCTGCTGACAGAATACTGGCTTCCAGGCAGCTAGGATGAGGGTCTTTAAGCCCACACCCACAGTGATATACCTACTGCAACAGGGCCACACCTTCTCCAAATAGTGCCACTCCCTGGGCTGAGCGTATACAAATCATCACACTATTTATCTTTTCATTTCCCTGGAAAGAAACAAAGACCTCATTTTCTTTGTGAGGGGTAATTCAGGAGTTTTCCACAGTCTGGATTGTGGGTATAGAAAGTGAACCTCCAGATTCCCCCAAATGGAATAGAGTAGAACTTGACAGTTCATGGCTGCTCATCTGCTCAGTTAAGAACTGGGTTGACACTAGCAAGATTTTGCTGAAAGGACCCAGATATAGCTCTCTCTTGTGAGACTATGCCGGGGCCTAGCAAACACATAAGTGGATGCTCACAGTCAGCTTTTAGATGGATCACAGGGCCCCCAATGGAGGAGCTAGAGAAAGTATCCAAGGAGCTAAAGGGATCTGCAACCCTATAGGTGGAACAACATTATGAACTAACCAGTACCCTGGAGCTCTTGACTCTAGCTGCATATGAATCAAAAGATGGCCTAGTCGGCCATCACTGGAAAGAGAGGCCCATTGGTCTTGCAAACTTTATATGCCCCAGTACAGGGGAATGCCAGGGCCAAAAAGTGGGAGTGGGTGGGTAGGGGAGTGGGGGGGGGGTATGGGGGAACTTTTGGGATAGCATTGGAAATGTAAATGAGGAAAATACTTAATAAAAATATTAAAAAAAAAAAAAAAAGAACTGGGTTGAATCCTACTGGGCTAGCTTTAATAGAAGATGTCCCTAGTCTCACTGCAGCTTGATATACCAGGGCAGGTAGGAGAGAAAGGAGGGGGGAAACTGAATAAAATAAAATAAATAAATTAAAAAAAGAAAGGAAGGAAGGAAGGAAGGAAGGGAGGGAGGGAGGGAGAAAGAAAAAGAGAGAAAGAAAGAAAGGAAGAAAGAACTGTGTTGAAGCTAGCCTGACTGTGTTGTTCTGACTGGAAAGTTGGCCATAAGCCTCCACAGTGCCGAACTCAGCTTGTGGGTAGGCGCCACCTTTCAGTCAGTGACTGAAAGTGAGGTCAAACAACACTTGTGTTGTTCTACTTTGTGGACAGTGGAAGACAGTGCTCTTGTTCAGTGGTGGAGGTGGACCTGAGTTGATGTCAGAAGACGTCTTCGGTCACTACAGTCTTTCCCTGGTGACTCGCATTCAGTAAGGAATATCTTCTCTATGATGAGGAATCTTCTCTAGTACCTCTGTTCTCTCTTTTCCTGAACCACAGGAGGGTCCCTAAGAGGCTGCATTCCTTGCACGTTAGGAAGATGGTGGGCTTTGGTCTCTGAGTAAAGGGTTGCGTCTGTTTTCCTGGTTGGTACTGGGTACATGGTCATGACCATCCTTTGTCAGAAGGGATACAGTGTAAGTCTTCATAGAGAGATAAGATCACCGGGGTTGCCATAGAACCTGGCATAATACATCCTCTAGAGATGACCACATTGCTGCCCAGGCACAGCCAGGGACTGTTAATAAACAACAGGTCAGGGTTGGTTGTGGCTGTTGGCTCAGTAAGAGTGTTCACTCTGGATAGCAGTGTGAGATGCCATGAGCCCTTGTGAGCTACATTTATTTATTGTGTGTGTCTGTGTGTGTGTGTGTGTGTGTGTGTCTGTGTGTGTGTGTGTCTGTGTGTGTGTGTCTCTGTGTGTGTCTGTGTGTGTGTGTGTGTCTGTGTGTGTGTGTGTGTGTGTGTGTGTGTGTCTGTGTGTGTGTGTGTGTGTGTCTGTGTGTGTGTTTGTGTGTCTGTGTGTGTGTGTGTGTCTGTGTGTGTGTGTGTGTGTGTGTGTCTGTGTGTGTGTGTGTGTGTGTGTGTGTGTGTCTGTGTGTGTGTGCGTGCGTGTCTGTGTGTGTGTGTGTGTGCGTGCGTGTCTGTGTGTGTCTGTGTGTCTGTGCGTGTCTGTGTGTGTCTGTGTGTCTGTGTGTGTGTGTTTGTCTGTGTGTGTGTGTGTGTGTGTGTGTCTGTGTGTGTGTGTGTGTGTGTGTGTGTGTGTGTGTGCGTGCATGTGTAGTTTTAGAAGATGACTTGATGGAGTTGACTCTCCCTGGCCAGGTGTGTCCCAGGGATCTGGCTTGGGTGATGGAAATGTCTTTACCAAGTGGACCATCTTGCTGGCCCTCTCTCATAGATTTAGAATGCACATTATCTTTCTAAAGGCTCCAGGAAGTCCCACAGTGAAGAAATTTGCTTTACTAGGCTCTCTCAGTGTTTGGTTCTTCACAGACCTGAGACTTTTATTAAGGAGGTTAAGTGACTGCACTTTGGGACAGCCTGTAGATAATAGATGTGCTTGCTGTGATTTTTTTTTAGCTTAGAAGTATGAGCTCAGGCTACTAGCATCATTGGGTTTTGCTGGGGTTCTCTGCCAATGAGTGGCTTTGGCATCCATGTGGTGGGTAAACTGAGCAGGCAGCTGTTGGGGCTCAGTGCTTAGAGGGGCTAACTGGGGTAGATCCAGGTACCTACAGGGGTTGCTGCCAAAGGCAGCCAGTGATTAGAGAAGCTGCTCAGCAGAGTTTTTTTCTGAAGGAACAAAGCTTAATTTACTGGGGCTGGCATTCTCCGTGGCCAGGGAAAAAACTATGAAATCTTTTAACTCCTCCAGGTCAGCGAGAAAGAGAAGGAAAGAAAGAAAATTCACACACACACAGACCACACAGACAAACACAGACACACACAGACACACACACACACACACTGAGTGGATGAAACAAAAGGCAGAATCCAATAACTTCATACACACAAATATACATGCATATATACATACACACATAGTACATGTATACAGACCTACAGATAGACATATACATACTGGCACACAGAATGTTTAGAGCAAAGCTCCAGCAAGCTGGCTCCAAGTAGTTCATATATACATACATAAAAACACACAGTTGGTGGAAGGAGTAATGTTCTAACCCCCATTCATCCATTCACCCAAACTTCACACACACACACACACACACACACACACACACACACACACACACACACACACAGAGAGAGAGAGTTGATGTATATGGGAGAAGCAATGTTCCAGCCACACCATCCTTTATTCTTTCTTCCATAACGTATATCCCAGCAGAATCTTTCAAGCAGTATACAATTATAATGTGATTATATGTTAGTTTTCTTCTAGTGAATGGTTATAAAAAACAATGTGTTTTCTGATACCTTTACAAGAAATAACATTGCATAGTACAGTTATTCTGAAAAACACACATAATCCATAATCAAGCAACTTGTTATTGATTAACAAAGTGTAAGCAAGCAAGGGAGTTTTCTCAGCCAGTTTCTCTTACTGGCAGGCAGCAATTTACAGTTATGAAGAAAGAGGTAATTATTTTATTATTTATCTTTAAAACTAATCTTGTAAAAATCTTAAAAAGAATCACAGATTTAAATTTTTATATAAAAATCAGTCATATATGTGTTAAGTCCTCAAAATGCACATCTCCTCATCAACAATTCTTAATAAATCTTATCAGGAAGCTGAGGGCAAAAATGGGTATAAGAAATCAATTATCCCCAAAACCTAGGATACCCAAGATATAAAATACAATTTGCTAAACACATGAAACTCAAGAAGAATGAAGACTGAAGTGTGGACACTATGCCCCTCCTTAGAATTGGGAACAAAACACCCATGGAAGGAGTTACAGAGACAAAGTTTGGAGCTGAGACGAAAGGATGGACCATCTAAAGACTGCCATACCCAGGGATCCACCCCATAATCAGCTTCCAAACGCTGACACCATTGCATACACTAGCAAGATTTTATCGAAAGGATCCAGATGTAGCTCTTGTGAGACTATGCCAGGGCCTAGCAAACACAGAAGTGGATGCTCACAGTCAGCTATTGGATGGAGCACAGGGCTCCCAATGGAGGAGCTAGAGAAAGTACCCAAGGAGCTAAAGGGATCTGCAACCCTATAGGTGGAACAACATTATGAACTAACCAGTACCCCGGAGCTCTTGACTCTAGCTGCATATGTATCAAAAGATGGCCTAGTCGGCCATCACTGGAAAGAGAGGCCCATTGGACACGCAAACTGTATATGCCCCAGTACAGGGGGATGCCAGGGCCAAAAAAATGGGAATGGGTGGGTAGGGAAGTGGGGGGGAGGGTATGGGGGACTTTTGGGATAGCATTGGAAATGTAATTGAGGAAAATATGTAATAAAAAAAAAAGAAATCAATTATCACCAGTCCAGCCTCAGTGAGAGTCACGTCAGCCAGTGCTGCCATTGTTCTTGTTCCCTGATCATAAAAGGTCCCTAGCTTAACTCGTAAGAGTGTGTGTGTCTTTCTGAACTTCATATTGTTCCGTAAGATATTTTATATCAGAGCCAGTAGTAAAAACATCTCAACCTAGCTTCACTAACAACTTTATTTTTCCAAGTGTTTTCTAAGGGTGGTGGTCACTGTTGACAATGTCCATCTCTAAATTCTTCTCTAGGGTGGTGATAGAATCATAACCTGCTCCAGCAGCAATGCCTGAAAGAGATCAAACATTAATATTGCGAATGCCAGAGATACTGCCCAGTGAGGGACTGGAAGCCCCCTTAAAGTTTTCATATAACTCTTAGAGTAAGAGGAATGCAAGCAGAGCAGAATTCCATTACAGCATAAAGTCCTCAGGACACATAGTTCTCAAGGCTGTGCCACACCAAGGCCCATGGCACAGAACTCACCAGTTAGGCTGCACTGGCTGGTCAGGGATCCACCTGTCCCTGCCTTTCCAGTGCTAGGATTATAGAGATACCTCTATACCTTGTGTTTGTATCTGGGTTTTAGGAATTGAATTCAGCCTCTTAAGTTTACAAGACAAATGCTTTACCAACTGGACCATTTCCCACAGCCTCAAGCATGCTTATTTCTTGAAGTTAATTGTAGCCATATGTTGATTAAACAGACATTTACAGAGTGACCCTTTGTGTTTGGTACCATGAGGTCTATCAAGTAGTCTGAGATGAGAAATGCAGTCCTAACATTTGAAGTGATCTTCACTTAACATCCAGCGTTCTCCAGAGCTAGGCTGGGGCAGGGGTGGAGGTGGGGGTTAGGCAAGGGTGTGTGTAGATGGAGCAGTAGGAGATACAGAGGGACTAATTTTGAAGCACAGGGATTGGCTGTTTCGGTTTGAGTTTTGTTAGAGCTAGGACCTTTCAAAGTAATTGTAATGTGGAAATCTAGGCACTAGAGTCAAATCCAGTGGGTTAAGAACTTGTTAACTCTTTCAGTAGGGTATTGCATTCGAGGTGGGTAGGCAAGCTGGTAGATTCTGATTTCTAGGCTCTTTCTATTGGAAGAGGCGGGAAGTTTTGGCTAGTCATTTGGCAATTTGCTTTTGACCTGTCTTTCCCACCTACTTTTCTGCACTTTGTTCTTTATTGCTGGGAACTACATTAAAAATGTATATATTATACAGATTAGAAGATTTATATGTCATATATGTGTATACTGTGCCCTGCTTGAAGCCTCTGTCCTCACTGCTTTCTACTGTGGTCCCTCTTTTAAGTTCTTACTAGTGACTCACCTATTTTCATGGTGTGTGTGTGTATGCGTGTGTATGCACACGCACGGGCATGTGTACACGTGTGTAAATTCTGTATGAGAAAAAAATATACCTACTTGACTTTCTGAGACTGTTTTAACATGATTTTCCCCCCTTAACATGATAAACTCTAGTTCCATCCACTTTCCTACAAATGACAATATTTTATTCTTTCTGTCTCAATAATGTTCTTATATGCATACATTTTAAATCCATTTATTAGGTCACAGATACTTGGGCTGATTCTATATCTTGGTAATTGTGAATATTGCAGCAGTAAAAATGGGTGTGCAGTGTCTCTGCTGCATGCTGACATCATTTCCTTCAGGTGTATTTGTAGGAGTGGTGTAGCTGGGTCACGCACAAGTCTGATTTTAGCTTTTTGAGGATCCTCCATACTGATTTCCATAGTGGCTATGCTAACCACATTCCCATCAACACTGCATCTCCTTATTCACCTTGTTCTTTTTATGATTGACATTCTGATTGGGGAAGATTGGTGTTTCAACTTGGTTGATTTGAGAATATTGTCTTAGAAAACTTGTTTTTATTGGTCAGCACAACTCTGAGGTCATTCTTTTCACTCATAAAGAGAAGTTGGAACACTAAGTCTTGATAAAATCCTTTAGGGACTTGGAAGTTTAGGAGAGGCAGAGATTAATTTTTTAAATTATTTTATTTTACTCTATTTTTTTCCTTCTCTCATATATTACATCCTGACAACAGTTTCCTCACCCTCCCCACCTCCAGCCTTTTTAGCCCCACTCCATTCTCCCCCAGGTCTCCTTCTCCCTCCCTGCCTCTCCTTAGAAAAGGACAACCAGACATGGCATAACAATAAGACCTGGCACATACCATTTCATCAAGGCTGGGCAAGGCAACCCAGTAGGAGAAAAAGGGCTCCACAAACAGGCAAATGAGTCAGGGACAACCCTACTCCCTCTGTGAGGATTTCCACAAGGACACTAAGCTACTCAGCCATGACATAAATGGGGACTTGGGTCAGACCCCTACAGTTGCCCTGATCTCTTAAGTTCCCATGAGCCCCAGCCAGTTGACTCTGTGTACTTTGTGTACTTTGTTTTTGTGGTGTCCCTGACCCCTCTCATTCCTCTAATCCTTCCTTCCCATCCTCAACAGGACTCCCTAAGCTCCACCTAATGTTTGGCTGTGGGACTTTGCATCTTTTCCCATCAGTTGCTGCGTGAAGTCTTGGCAGAAACTAATTTTTAAGCAGAATCAGTAAAACATTTTGCATTTCCTTTCACCTCACCCAGCCACAGTCTGCTAGGCCTTTCTCTGGTTTCTGTTTTCTAATTCAATTCCACTGGAGAATTAGGTCCAGGGGAAGAAGCCATTATGCCTGCTATAGAGAGATGGCTTGGTGGTTAAAGCACTTGACACACAAGTGTGAAGATAGGGTTCAGATTCTCAGGATCCATGTAAATGCCAAGTAGGCATGATTTCCACCTGTAATTTCAGCCTCAGGGAGCAGAGATGGGGGATCCCTAGAGCAGGTAGCTGTGTCCACGAATACAAAATTTGCCTGAGTGACCCTGCCTCAATGAATAAGGTGCTTTCGGGGTTGAAGGTGATTCCCAACATCAATCGCAGGCGTCTATACATGTTCCCACATGCACATTTGTTCCCTGTACTGGTCTGAATATGCTTGGCCTATGGGAAGTGGCACTGTTAGGAGATATGGCCTTACTGGAGGAGGAGGAGGTATAGACTCGGGAGTAAGTGTGTCATTGTGGAGGCGGGGCTTTAAAGTTATACATGCACGCACACACTCACACTCAAGTTTGGCCAGTGTGATCCAGACCTTCTTCCTGGCTGCTTGCAGAGACAGTCTCCTCCTGGCTGCCTTCAGATTAAGATGTACAGCTCTTGGCTCTTCCAGCACCAAGTCTGCCCTCGTGGGGCCATGCATTATATCTCCTGATGATAATGGACTGAACTTCTGAAAGTGCAGCCAGCCCTAGTTAAATGTTTGCTTTTATGAGTTGCCTTGGCCATAGTATGTCTTCACAGCAATAAAATCCTAACTAAGACATGCCCATATGTGCTCATACACTTGCAGACACGCGTACACATAACACACATATATGTATGGAAATGGAAAAAGACAAAAACAACTTCTTCCTTTCAGTTAGATGAGCCTGGTTAGTATCATGTGGTCATTTTAATTGGCAGCACCTACCATCAAGAGTGGGTGACCTGATGTCCTTAGGTATCTGTAAGTGGCTACTGGGGACACTCGGATTGCTGTAGGATTAAACAAGACATACTTTTAAAGGTGTATGGCATATAAAAAATGAGAGGTTATTACTGCTGTTTGTGTTTAGTGTTATCATTTAACATTCATTATGTACTTGACGTGGTGTAAGCTTGTTCAAGGTCATAAAACTGCTAAGAGGTGGAGCTGAACCCTGAACCTGCTCTGCTTGCTAGTGTGTGTGTGGTTTAATTGTATCACATAGAGTCTCATATTGTTGACATATCATTGGGATATAGTCTGAAAATCAATATGTAGTTAAAGGGCACTGGAGATGAACTAGCCTTGAATTTAGTGGTGATTTGAAAAACTCACTTTTGGGTTTTCCCCAACCCATCAGCAATGCTTCTATACACTGTGTACTTCTGATAGGGAGTTGTGGTCAGACAGAGAAGTGAGGTACAGCATGATCTTTGCAAAATGCTGCTGTAACCAATGTGTTCTCTCTCTCTCTCTCTCTCTCTCTCTCTCTCTCTCTCTCTCTCTCTCTCTCATATGTATACATATGAGTGCACATTCATGAACATGCATGTATAAGCAGGATGTGAGTGTCATTCTTTGTCATTCTCTGCTTACTATAGTATTCAGATAGGGGCTCTTACTGAACCAGAAACTCACTGTTTTGGCTGGTCTTGCTTGCCAGTACTTTCAAGCGCTGTCTGTTTTTGCCCATCAATGCTGGGTCTACAGACGTGCAGCAATGCTTTGCAGAACTAGTCTTACAGGATATGGGTTGGACATGCACATCAACCTGATTTGGGGTGAATAAATGTACCTGAGCTTAACAGAGATGGGGTCTGTGGTCCTTACCTGGTTGAGGAGACAGGGTCTGGATGCTTGGTTCAAACCTCAGTTTCCTCTTGTTTGAAGGTTGGTTTGAAGCCTCTGCTTCAGTTCGTTTGATGGTGATCTCACAAAATGACTGCAAAGGGCCGAGCACTGACTAAATATATAATAGAGTGGGGTAATGTCAAGCACATGCGTTGACGATTAAGTACTTCTCAGTTCCTACACAGCTTCTGCCAGCCCATGATTTGTTTGATGATCTGGTGAATGCACCAGAGGAAATCACATGTAGCTCTCACTAAGAGATACTCTGAAGTTCAGAAATTCATCCTTCAGGAAGATGAACATTTTCAAGAAAAAACTGACTCAAAGCTCAAGAGAGAAAAGAGAAGGGCAGGGGCAGGTGGTCTAGAGACCACCAGTGTTCACAGGCAATAACATATGTGATCTCACCTGGTACAACCTATAACTTATTAAACTTTACTTTTCCAATATGAATAATAATACTAATGTACTCTTAAATCTTTTGTTAACTATTAAAATGCTGTATAACTTGAGTAGTTGTATATGGTTATTTATACTCTAATATGATCACATTAATATTTTATTTTACATCTTTAAGCAATGATCATACAGTGAAACTATGGTACATCGAAGCCAGCGTATTAGTAGAGTGGAAAAAATCCTTTGAGTGGCAAAAACGCTGATGTGAAGGATAGAAAGGACAAGCTTGATCTTTGCTATGTTTTTGGAGCACTTTATAGGTTTTTAAAAAGACATGACCCATCCATTGGAAAAAAGGGGCACTGGACACCACCTATGTATCGAGTCTGCATTCCATACATTAAGATTGTATGGTGTCAGTGTATTCTTGTTGGTTAATTGTTGCAGTGCTAATGTCCTCTTCACTTTGGGATAAGACAGATAGGCACATTGGGGGCTGAGGTCTCTTCTGTATCTGCTGTCCCTAATGTGATCTGCTTCAGGGCCCATGGTGCCCAGACAGCTGGTGCCTGTGAAGGAGCGGAGGGACATTTTCTTAGTGCTCATGCAGCACTGTTCTCTGATGCTGTTCTGTCATAAACCAGAATGCTCTATGGCACACACCTGAAGGTGCAGAAGTGGCCCAAGGCTGTAATTCTGGGTTCTGATCAGCGCTGGGGTTAGCTTGTAAGTGTTGGGTCACAGAAACCTGTGTCCAGGAGGAACCTGGCTGTTTTCTGATGTGACCTTGCCGAGTCTCTTTCCCCTAGCCCCTGTCTCCTTCATCTGCCTCTCTTCTCTCTTACTCCTTTTTCTGGTTTTCACTTTCTGTTTGCTCCGTTCTCTTTGACTGCTTTCCTTCCTCCCTGCCCCATCCTCATCCTCTCCTACTTGCACTTGGGGCCTCTTCCTCATACTGTTTGCAGTTAATTCTCCTGGTTGTCTCCACCGGTTCCCTTAAGCTGAGTGTGGAGGGGAGAAGTGTGTATTCTAATGACTGTTCTTTATGGACTAATTTACTGGACAATGGAGATGGCACCCCCTGGGCCGCTGGAGATTTGTTAATGCTCTTCCACAAACACAGAAGGTAGACAGCTTGCAGCAGGAAGCTCTGCTAAGCATTCCTTTCAGAAGTGGACATATTTTCCCTCTTTGATGGTGAAGGCTGTTGTCTTTTTGATTATAGATCGAGGAAACACGGCTCAACATTGACAAGATCTCGGAGCATGTAGAGGAAGCTAAGAAACTCTACAGTATCATTCTCTCTGCACCGATCCCAGAGCCAAGTGAGTGTTGACCGAGTTGAGTTACTGTATTGACCCTTGGCATTGGGGCTGAGACAGGCTTGCTTTCCTCTGCTCTGGGGATAGTAGGGGAGCATATACATTCCCTTGTGCTAATGCACATATGATATCACATCTCACCTCCCTCCCTCTCCCCTCCCCTCCCTTCCTTTCCCCTCTCTCCCTTCCTCCCTCTTTCCCTTCCCCCTCTCTCTTCCTCCCTTTCTCCCTCACTTCCCTCTCTTCTTCCCCCCTCCCTGCCTTCTCTCTCTTCTTCCCTCTCTCCCCCTTCCCTCTCTCTCTCTCCCCCTCACTCCTCCTCATACTTTTCTTCTCCTTCTCCTTTTCCTCCTCCTCCTCCCCCTTCTCCTCCTCCACCACCACCACCACCTCCTCCTCCTCCTCCTCCTCCTCCTCCTCCTCCTCCTCCTCCTCCTTCTTCTTCTTCTTCTTCTTCTTCTTCTTCTTCTTCTTCTTCTTCTTCTTCTCTCTCTCTCTCTCTCTCTCTCTCTCTCTCTCTCTCTCTCTCTCTCACACACACACACACACACACACACACGACATTTCTAAGCTCTTATTCCCAGTCTCTACCAGCTCTTTTCTTCATAGTCCCACTGGAACCATTGGCCAGCCTCTTCTATTTTGCAGCTTGTACCTCTCCTGACTAGCAGGGCCTCTTAGTGCTCCTCACACACCCCAGGCTCCATCCCAGCTTTGTGTCTTGGTTTGTGTTCTTCTGACTCAAGTTCACTTTCAGGCCCTCTTCCAGAATCCTCCCAGATGAAGGACATTTTTATTCCCTCTTTTCCTTATGAGTATTCTGGAATGGTTAGTGTAAGTCCCTTCTGTTTCTTACCTTGCATGTGTCACTGCTGCCGAGGCAAACTTTTGTTCTATATTTGGGGACTACAGTTTAGCACTGTATTTACGTTCCTAAGAAAAGTGACTATTTACTTTCCAATTAAAACCAGAACACTTCAGCAGAGCATATGGGAATCGTCCCCTCATGTTGCCACCTTCCTCTCCACCTTTCCCCTGCCACTCCTCCCCAGCCTGCTGATTTTCCTCACATTAACCTCTGACTAAACCTCAAACATTCCTTGTTCCGCATGCTCTTTATATATCATTCCTTCTTCTTGTGAGTCCTGCTTACTCTCCTTGGCTACCTAGCTAAGCTGTAGTCTGTCTCTCTCTCTCTCTTTCTAACTAATTTTTTTTAACCATTTGCTAACCTATAGTTTTTGTTGAGGCTCAGTTCTACTATCTCTGCCCTTAGGGGCTCTTCCAAGTTCCTTGAGGCTGTGTTAGGGTTTCTTCGTAGCCATCCCATGCACACCGTCCTCAGAACTGCTACATAGCAAGACTTCCGATGAACTCCCTCCTCATTCCCTGCCAGGCCCAGCTCCTTGATGGCTGTGAATCTATATCTCCTCTTTGGTCCCTTAATTTCTCGCTCAGTTCCAAGGGTGGAGGTACCAAAGGATGGTTCTGGAATGAATGGTTGTAGCCATTGTTAATTTTGGTCCATATTCCCACCATGAGTACAGTGCTCCATGCATGCATCAGCTGGGACAGCTCTGGGCATGTAGTAGGCACATCATAAATACTTGCCTTATTTACATTAATGGGCTTTGGTTGACGTTTCTTTTCCCCAGAACTTCCACGGAATCCTCTCCTATCTCCTGAGATTGAGCTCACATGGTAAACAAGTTAAGTCCTCTAAAAGCATGACTTGGATTGAGGAGGCTTGTTTTAAAAAAGCAAATCCTATGCTCTAACCCTGTATTTGGTTCTTTAGGTCTGGAATAGGGTACCTAAGGATGTCTTTTAATTTAGTTAATTAATAATTTTATTTTGGATGTTACGGATTGTACCCAGGGTTTGGTGCATGCTAAGCATGTGATCCACCACTATGCTATTTCCTTAGTCTGAAAATGCTTTAAAAAAGGAAAAAGAAAATCTTTGTGACTATAGTGGTAGATTCTAAAAAGCACATTGAGATGAGCACTGAAGTGGCAGCGGGCATCTGAGAGTTTCTGCCTCAACTGCTGACTGATGTAGCTTGCAGAGCAATTTGCCCTCTTTTCTAACTGAGCCTGCCTCTTATGTTTACCCAGAAACCAAAGATGACCTTGAACAGCTCACAACTGAGATCAAGAAAAGGGCCAACAACGTCCGGAACAAGCTGAAGAGTAAGACGGGAACACAGAAATAAGCCGGTCTCCACCACAGACAGAGACAGCCTCTCAGGGCCCACCTCTCACCTGCCAATAAGTGACACTACTTGTTCTGTTTTCACTGGAGGCGTGGGCACTGTCTCTGGACTGACCTTCTGTATCCTTAGACATTTATCACCTCTTGAGTTCTCACTGTAGTTGAAAACCCCAGCACTGCAGTTAGGAAGTGGGAGTAATTGTATGCGTCCCACCACTGCGTGGTCGGTCATTTTAGCTTAGTCCTTCAGTTCTCTCCTGCTGCTTCCTAGCACCTGTGTGTACATTTGAGAGGTAACTGCAGAGACATAGGCGCAGGGTCTGCTATTCAGTCAGCAGACATTTCTCTGTGCAGACCTTCTCATTCCTGCTTCCCTTCCTGGTTGTGGAGCACAGTTCAGTAAAGTCACTCTCATAGCTTGAATCCTCCCGGGGACCTCAAGCGCTCGCTTAGTTCCACAGCTGTAATCCATATTCCTGTCACAGTACTTGCTGAGTATGTGCTGTTGCTCAGAGAGGAAATCCCTATTCTTTCTTCCCTCCCCAATAAATTACAATAGTTACTTTAATGGATAGTGAGGGGAAGAGAGCTTCCAAAAATAGCGTTAATGTGACTGCCCCCTTGTTAAGCAGTTTGTTCGATCTTTGCTTTGGTATTTTAAAGAGATTCAGGTTGAGCATACTTAATCCAAAATTTTCAAATGCAAAATATTCCAAAATCTGAAACTTTTTGAGTATTCACATGACACTGTAAGTAGAAAATTCCATAGTAAGCCTCATAAGTATACTAAAAATGTAGTTCTAAATTATCTCTAAGCTCTAACATATCTGTGAAACACAAATGTGTCCTGTGAGCCAGCCCTAACATTATGTATATGCAAATATCCCAATTTTGACAAAATCGGAAACCCTCCTGGTTCTAAGCATTTCACACAAAGGGTGCCCAGCCTCTGTTGCTACTTTTTCCGTTTTATAAACAAGAGGACAGATGGATGAAAGAGTTACATGATTTCCCCCTTGTCACACAGCTAGTCCATGGCAGGGTAGGGATTTAAGTCTCAGTCCCTTGGTGACCTGAACTGAACTGTTAGTTGTGTTGCTGAGACCTGACATTAGCACAAGCTGATGAGGTCAAGTGTGTAGCTTGTGGGGGTGGACGCTGATCTTTTGTGATTGGATCTCCCTGTTGTCCATCTTCATAGCCTCTGTGTGTGAGGATGGGTAAGTAGGTCTGTGTAGAATAGGGTCTTTTGTAGAAGGAAGGATGGATATGTTGCTAGAGTAACCCTCTCACTGCAGGCATGGAGAAGCACATTGAGGAAGATGAGGTTCGGTCATCTGCAGACCTTCGGATACGAAAGTCCCAGGTAACTTTGTTTCTGGTTTAACAATCATTTTCACCACTTTTAAAAAATTATTATTTTTTTTTACCATGTGCATTAAAAAAGCAAGATTCTATTGTATTGGAACTGAGTTTGAGGAACCGGGAAAGGGGAACCATCCAGGCTGAGGCAGTGGCCAGGGCCCATTGTTCTCCTTTGGCCCTCTCTCATGTTCTAAAGGAGGCCCCTAAAGTACTCCCCTAGACTCTTCAGAGCGCACCTTCAACACTGCCTTGTTTTATAGGTCAAGAAATTGATTATGTCTTCTAAGGTTTGTTAGTTATAGTCACCCAGTTTGGAGTCAGGCACGTTGGAGCCATCAAAAACATGATCCTTGTCCTATGAGAACTTGGCCATGGTGGCTGCCTCACATAATCCCAACACTTTGGAGTCGGAGGCAAGAGGACTGCCGAGACTTCAAGGCTACCCTGCTTGAGCTATAGTGTGAGAACATTAAAAAAACAAAAACGGAACAGGAAAAAAAGGAGGGAGGAATCTCACATGATGTTTGAGTGGTGCAGTAAATATTGTATAGCAGAAAAGCATTGTAAGAAGGCATAATCGAATCCAGGGTCAGCACACCATTGAGAGATCTCATGGTGAATTGGCGGTGGCCTTGGGTAAGCAGGAGTACCAGTGTAGAAAGGCTCAGGAGGCAGAGCTTTCTTTTTTGAGAGAAATAAGAAATGTGATTAGGAGAGAGAGAGAGAGAGAGAGAGTGTGTGTGTGTGTGTGTGTGTGTGTGTGTGTGTTGGCAGCAGCAGAAAATGGTGTTGGTGGCAGCATTGGGATGAATTCAGGACAGATGAAATGGGAATACCCTACCTTGAGAAAAGAGTGTGTTGTTGGGTAGCAGATGCTAAATTTCCAGCAGATAACATAGTGTTACACTCCAAAAGTCTTTAAATACTAGTTGAGGGAATTTGGAGCTGATCCAGTAACTGCCCATCATTTGTTTCAGTCTACACAGCATCTAGGGGGATATGATAGTCCTTTGGATATGAGTGGGGAAGAGGCGAGAGGCTAGGAAGTTCCGAGTTAGACTTTTGTAATGATTTAGTCTGAATTTACATGGTAGTAGTGTGTTTGGCAAAAAGAGGAATAAGTAGGCTTGATGCTGTGAGGTGGGCAAGGAATAAAAGTTATTACTAAGGCCGGTTGAGAGAAAATGTTTATTGTAAGCAAGAAACCTTGAGGTTGTCACTTGGCATACTGCTTATGGGAAGCGTAGTCGACAACTGTAGCCAAGGTCATGGTGGAAAATGCTACTGGGCTCTCAGGTTCTCAGTAATTCTTTTTGACTGAGAATTATTATCACGTGAGTTCAGTAAAGAAGGAAATGAGTAATGGAGATTGCACATTGAAAGTGGCAGTGGATGCTTCCTACAGACTAGGAAAACAAAACTGCATTTTGGTCTTTTGGTTCCAAGCTCAGGACTGCTGCAGACTAGGCTGTATCAAGGTGGGATAGAGGTTTAAATCATCTCTGGGGGACTACTCACTTAACGTTGTTCCCACAGCACTCCGTCCTCTCCCGGAAGTTTGTGGAGGTGATGACAAAGTACAATGAGGCTCAGGTGGACTTCCGTGAACGCAGCAAAGGGCGCATCCAACGGCAGCTTGAAATTAGTATGTGTTTGAAGTCGGTCCATGTCTGTCCCCACCTTTTCCTGCTATGTGGTTGTCCATCCTGAGTCCTGGGAGAAGCAACAATGACCCTGCTGCTTGTGCCTTCTTTATTCTATTTGGCACTCCAACACAGAACAAATGCTATGGATTGATAGATCTGTAATATGCTATCCTGGGTTGAAAAGTGACACATATATTGAGCCAAGGAATTTTATTGTTTATGGGATCCAGCTCTTCCCTTCCCTTCAGGGGAACCCACTAAATAGTTGGTCTCCTGAGAACTCATTTTGCTGTTAAATGAAAAAGTACATTTATGAAAAATGATGTAGTGCTAGTTGCTGTGAGGAATTAAAAAATTAATAAAGCTATACTGTTTGGGAATTTAGTGATATGGAAGAATAGGCCCTACAAGGCAAATGGCTTCAAGTGAAAGAAGCTGTGTGAACAAAGGCGCTATCAAGAAAACACAGACGTGTTTGTTTCGAAGTGGCAAGTTGTCCAGAGTTGGACGGAGGGTGTGTTTGAAGGTGCAGTGTAAGGTTGCAGGAGGGCTGCCCACAGGCTGTGCACTGTCCTGAGGCCCTTGGCCTCTGTGGTACGGTGGTTGGGCTGGAGTGTGTGCTTAGGGTGGGGATTATTGCGATAATGTTAAAGATGGACTGGAGTCAGGAGGTTGTTGGCGGGGGGGGGGGGTAGTGTTTGGGAGGAAATTGTAAGTGGAGTTGTACGTTGAGCTTATATTTCATGCATCTCTTTTGTTACAAAGCTGGCAAGAAGACAACAGATGAGGAGCTGGAAGAGATGTTGGAGAGTGGCAACCCAGCCATCTTCACTTCTGGGGTGAGCGACCAAGGCACTCGCTTCAGTGGACAGGGATGAGCCCATGTGGGCTGCACTTGCAGCTCTGCAGGGGAGGGAACTTCTGTGGACTCTGAGGGCTGGGCAGGGCTGGTCTGTTACTAGGGTGGTTGACAGTCTGTCTGTGTGGGATCTGTTGTAGATCATTGACTCCCAGATTTCCAAGCAAGCCCTCAGCGAGATTGAGGGTCGGCACAAGGACATCGTAAGGCTGGAGAGCAGCATCAAGGAGCTCCATGACATGTTTATGGACATCGCCATGCTGGTGGAAAATCAGGTAGCTGGCGTATGGGAAAGCAGGCATTTCCCTGTGAACCGGAAATGGCATTTTGGAGGTCAGGTGGGGCAGGGGATAGAGCATTTTCCCCATGGGGCAACAGAATTCTAGTGTCTGAGGCAGAGGTGTGCATTTTTACTTCTTGAGTGCTGGCGCCTTGAGCCACCTCAGTCTTGTTTTCTTGCCTGTACTTTACTTTCACAGTGATTCTAGTTAGTAGTGAAGTTTCATGTCATGACAGAACCTAGTCTGCTCAGCCTTATCACTGTTTTCTTTCCCTTTTTAAAATTAAAGACATGGGCTCTTTGGCTGTGGAATGTGTAGTTGAGTATAGGCTGCCTGCTTAGCATTCATAAGGCCTTGGGTCCAAGCTATCTTCTGGCCTAGGTCTGCATAAACCAAGAATAGCAGCATATACCTATAATCACAGCACTTAGAAGATGGAGGCAGGGGGATCAGGAGTTTAAGGTTATCTTCTAATACAGAACAAATCTGAAAGGCAGCCTGGGATTCACTAGACCTACCTTTCCTAAAAAAATAAAAAGGAGGTCTTATAGTCAATGCCTTGACAGTCTTTTGATATGAACTATTTTACTGAAAGCTTTTTCTTTTCCTCTAATTCACCATAGAAGTTAAAAGCAAGTTAATTAATTTTTCTAGTTTTGCTTTTATACTTCTCTTTTCCTGAGCATTTTGGCACCTTTTGTTAAGAATCAACAGTAGACATGATTGAAGAATTTCTTATTAAAAGAATATTTTAGTGAAAGACTATAAAAACACTTATGATTCTCGACAATTCATCCCCAAGCTTGCCTGCTTGGGAGTGGAATTCGATATTGCTTGCATATGACATTCATTTCTGTCAGATTGTTGGTCCCCAGTTCTTGGGATAGAGTTAGGTGTCATGTAGGGTCATGGTGCTAAGCAGCTTTCACCAGGAACTTCCAGCTATTCAGCCATTGGTACAGAATTGGAAACTCTTGCTTGGTAGGTAGACCCCAGACCGTAGTTGAAGCCTGAGTACAGGCTAACCAGTTGTTCATGAGTTCTTTGCCCTTTGGCACTCTTCTTCCTTTTCCCTTTCTGGCCTTTGAGACTCCTTTCTCAATCCCTCTATTCCCACTTTTTTTTTTTTCCCACCACACTGCCTTGCTGAGGATCTGGTTTGAGTCAAGTGATGGTAAGTGCTTTGCTGGGTTTTCTGAGAGTCCCAAGGCAAAGGGAATGAGAAAGATCTAGGCGGGTGACAGGGAATGCTCAGCTATAGATTCCCAGGAAGTAACTGGAGTGACCAAACTTCCTTGATAGGAAGTAAAAGCTGGGAAATGATCAGGATCTTATTAAAAGACAAGAGTCTAGAGGGGAAGATACAACCAATAGCATGGGGAGCCCCAACACTGCTACTTAAGGGGCTTGGTAATTTCTCTTGAAGGACTTAAGTACTTCTCCTGTTGCCGACCTGATAATTGCTGTAATACCTTTGTGTACTGGGCACCAGTTCACAGTAGTGAGCAAGCTCGGTTCACAGTAGTGAGCAAACTCAGTTCACGGGAGTGAGCAAACTCAGTTCACGGGAGTGAGCAAACTCAGTTCACGGTAGTGAGCAAACTCGGTTCACGGTAGTGAGCAAACTCGGTTCACGGTAGTGAGCAAACTCAGTTCACGGGAGTGAGCAAACTCGGTTCACGGTAGTGAGCAAACTCAGTTCACGGGAGTGAGCAAACTCGGTTCACAGTAGTGAGCAAACTCGGTTCACGGGAGTGAGCAAACTCGGTTCACAGGAGTGAGTAAACCCAGCTTAGGCTGAGTGAACTTGAATGGCTAAGAATGGGTCAGCATCCTGGTGATATTCTAAAAATATGAGGTTTTCTTATTTTGGTTCATTCCTATATGCTTAAAAAATAAGAACATTAAAGAAAAATGAGGGAGAGGGCGTCCCTTTGTGTATATTTACATGTAGTTACTGAGCACCTAGAAAACCTGCTTCAGATGGCTGGTATAATTACTCATGGAAGTAGTCCAGTAGTTATTGAATGAGTGACCACTGTTGAGGACTGGGGAATTATGGGTCATTACATGGGGAATGGGAAAGTTTGCTCTACGGAAGGCTGTGCTCTAAGGTTTCTGCATGCGCCTTGCCACTGAAGACTGTACAGTCCTTCCCACATTAGCTGGGCTATTTTGTGTGTGTGTGTGTGTGTGTGTGTGTGTGTGTATGTGGGTTAACAGGTGTGACTTGTGTCTTCTTTTTAGGGGGAGATGTTAGATAACATAGAGTTGAATGTCATGCACACAGTGGACCATGTGGAGAAGGCACGGGATGAAACTAAAAGAGCCATGAAGTATCAGGGTCAGGCTCGGAAGGTGAGGTTTTCCTTCTGTCTTCAGACAAGAGAGTCCATTTTGTTTGCTGCTGCGCTTTCTCTCTCCTCTCTTTCTGTCTCTTTCTGTTGCCACCACATCTTGCATCTGGGGAAAGGGAGCCATGATTGACCGCATTGAGAACAACATGGACCAGTCAGTGGGCTTTGTGGAACGGGCTGTGGCAGATACCAAAAAGGCGGTCAAGTATCAGAGTGAAGCCCGGAGGGTGAGCGCCTCAATCTCTGCTTGTTGTACCTTCTCTACCTGTCTTTTGTCACTTGTCTACTCTGTTCTTGAGCCCATGTCCTTCGTCTCTGTCCTAGCCTTAGCCTCTTCCAAACCCCTACCTTAGCCTTTCCTAGACTTCCCTCCCTCCCTCCCTCCCACGGTTCTGTGCATGGATCTGGCTCTCACCTGATTTTGGCCCTAGAACCCACACTCGAGCAGCCCAGTAGGCTGGCCACATGGCCTAGATCTTGTCATTAATCTGATTGTAGCTTGTGAATCCTTAACACATTACGTAGCTCCTTGGAACTCCGGAAAACAGTCTTCCACTTTGCCCAGCATTCTTTCTCTTTTTCTCTAACTTGAACCTAGCACAGTTGCTAATTGTTACATAAATATTATTACACACTCATAGAAGCACTTCCTTTCTCTACTTCTAGATGAAGTACAGGAGTTGGGCCTGGCATTCACATCCCACTAGTGTATTCTACCATGTCTCTGTGCCTGTCTTCCCTTCTGGCCTATGCTCAAGAACTTTGAAGCTTCTGTCTTCATTGACTGTGGATGCCCAGATATGGCAACCTCTGCCTTGTTTTATTCTTTGTTTCTCTTGGTCTCTGAGATTTTCATTCTTTACTTCATTCTCTTCTGCACCTAGCACGCTTGTGCAATTATTGAGGGAGTTCGCAAATTGTTTTCATCTGAATCTATGATGAACTGCATTTTGGACACCTATTCAGTATATGTAGTCTAAGGTATATAACTGGGTTTTTAAGAGGACAGATGAATACATGTTGGTAATCAGAACTGTGTTACAAACATTTTATGGATTGGTGAGGTGCTGCTGGAGACCTCATGATACTGATTGCCCTGAGTTCACATATGCAAGCATGTGAACTGAGAGCTGTAGGTTCTCCACACTTCCATTTGCTGGCACTGCTAGGCAAGACGAAATTTAAGAAATGTAAAATATCCATGAGAACATTTTTTATAGAGAGATGTATGGGTTGAGATGGTTTTCATTGTAAGAGATAAGAAAGGCTACCTTTTAGATGAGTTACTATTGCCTTTTTTTTTTTGTAATAATGATTTTATTTTTATTTCTTATTCCTTTCTCCAGAAATTGATAATTATCATTGTGGTAGTAGTTGTGTTGCTGGGCATTTTAGCGTTGATTATTGGACTGTCCGTTGGGCTGAAATAAGAGTGGCCTAAGGGGCTGCTGCACTGAAATGTAAGTAGACCAAGGGTTCTGGATTGGCTTCTCCTGAGGAATTAGTCTGGGATTTCATAACTCTACTCTTTTCTAATGACTGTCACAATGGGCTTTAAAACTGTTGGTTGCCTTAATTCTTTAATTTCCTTAAAATTCCATTCTTGGGTTCTGGCTGCAGGATACGGGTCAGGTCTTCTGGGTTTTTTGGAGCCTGATTGTTCGTTCGTTCGTTCCTTCCTTCCTTCCTTCCTTCCTTCCTTTCTTTCTTTCTTTCTTTCTTTCTTTCTTTCTTTCTTTCTTTCTTTCTTTCTTTCTTTCTTTCTTTCTTTTTTTGGGCTTTTCAAGACAGAGTTTCTCTGTGTAGCCCTGGCTGTCCTGGAACTCACTCTGTAGACCAGGCTAGCCTTGAACTCAGAAATCTGCCTGCCTCTGCCTCCCAAGTGCTGGGATTAAAGGCATGCGCCACCACGCCCAGCTCTGATTGCTTATTTCTACTGTCTTGTCACTTAGAACATTTAGCACCTCATTCCGACTGTCTGTACCCAGGAAGCATGGGTAGATAGATGGTGGATGTAATCTGGGAGCCGTCTGCTAGATTCTTAGTGGCCTTCATGGATGCTGGGTTTAGTGTTCCTTGTCCTTTTTCAATAAAACTGAAGCTTCATGCTGCAGCCTCAGGCTTTAAGAGTTATGTTTGTAGCTGAATGTCAGCTCTTGAATGAGGTACTTGGTAACATTTTAAAGTGTTGAGTCATAGCAGAGAGACTGATAAACACCTTATATATGTAACAGAATCCTCACAGCATTCTTATGGGACAGGTAGTATTATTTTAGAAAAAAACTTAAATCTTAGAGAAGGGTCAAATTCACACAGCTAACAGTGGACTTAGGAGAGTGCTTTACTACATCTTCATTTCTTTTTGTAAAGTGTTTATTATTGTCTACAAAGTCCAGTGAACTCTAGGCTGTCAACTAAAATTTATTAAGATATAGCTGGCCAGTAAATTAGGCTTAATAAGGGTGAGCATCATAAAAATGATCTAGTCATCCTTGGGACTTAAGAACCTTCTTGTTTTTTGTTTTTTTTTGTTTTCTGGATAAAATCGAGTGTTATTTTTAAAAGCGTTTAAGATATAGACAAGTGAAAGTTACCTTGTAATATTATTTTTCTTAACATGTGGCGGGTTCACACACTTAGTTTTGCATAGTTCAGACTACATTAATTATATAGTGCTTTTATCTAGTTAGAAAATCATAAGATCATTGTTTATCACTAAAATCCTGTTGAACGCTAATTCTGAACGTGAGGGCATTAGCATTTCCTCAGGGTTGGAGTTTCTATTATTTTGCTTTTATTGAGTGCAGTGAAAATGTTCTTTTCTCTTATAAATTCAGAAACTAGATTATTGAAGTAACAGGCATGAACCTCTTTTTTATATTATTTTGCTATCATTGAGTATGGTGAGATTTTTCTTTTCTTTTATTATAAATTCAGAAAGTAGATTACTGAAGTAACAGGCCTGAGCCTCTCTGAAAGTCGATGCAGACTTCCATGTTGACACTGGGGCTGATCTTTCATTTCACTTCAGCTGTACCCCAGTGTGTCACTGCATTGTCCCCTGTCCATGTGGCTGGAGATCTGGAAGTCAGATTATTAAATCTTAAGTGGAAGATAACAGTGATAAGGCAATCAAGCTCTCTGGGTCTTTTGATTCCCTTCTTTTTCTCTTGCTGTTATTCTAGTCTTTGATGACTTACTTCTGTCTCTTAAAGTTTCAGTTTTGTGCTCAGTCCTGACTATCTCAATGAAAAGTATGGTATAATAATAATAATGATGATAAAGATGTATTAGTTGTTATCTTTCCATATCCTCAGATGAAAGATGCTTTGCAAATTCATGGTGCTTCTCAGCCCTTGTTCCGAATGTCAAGAATTCAGGATGTAAAAGACTCATTTTTGAAGAGGCTAACAATATCATTTTTAGTTGACTAACCAGATCATGTAACATTAAGTTGTGACTTATGGCACATTGTTCAATATTCCCTAGTAAAAGCAAGGTTGATCGGCACCTAGGAGTAAAATTAGTTATGAAATAGCAGTGAAAATAACTTTATGGTTGGGGGTCACCATAACATGAGGAACTGTATTAAAGGGTCAAAGCATCAAGAAGGCTGAGAAACACTTACCTAGAGGTTTTATTAGTTCTACCACAATAGCAGCATTCTTTTATTTCACATGTCCAGCCCTGGGTTTGTCTCTGGGCTATTTCAATTAGTGTTGACTGCTGCATGCTCTTTTTCATAGGCATTTCTGATCTTTGATCTCCACATTTGGGGTTTGTGGCTAATTCCCCTTGTTCCTTAACATTGTTCTGAATACTGATCAGCTTCCCCTCTCCCCACCTTTCTTAGAACCAGCTTTCACTCCAGCTTGGCCTGACCACTCTTGTCTCCAGACGGGAACAGAGTTTGAAAGGCCTCCCTGAGAATGAGGGGGTACCTGTTACTTTATTTCCTTATAACCATCCTTGGACCTGGCTCAGCAAACAATCTACCCCCAGAAGAATCTAACCTACCTGATGCAGTCCTGAGTTCTCATCAAAACCACCTCCCATCCTAGCAGCTGAAGTACCCTCTTCTGGACTCTGTGAAGCAACCCTGTGTGTTGGTGTGTAGGTTATGCTTTGTGCCTTGGACAATCCCCGTGAGACAAGCCAAGGCACTGTATTTCTACCTCATGGAGTATTCTCCTGGAATATACTTTGTAGGGGAATAACTAACAAAGTAGAGGAATTCTAAGTTTAGTAGTAAATGTGGCTTGGAACAGAGTCCCTAGCTGGCAGGATGCCAATCCTTAGTTTGTTGTTTGCTGTCCTGAAAACATGAAAGACTAATAGATGCCATTTTGGTCTTACAAGTTGGCTTATTTGAAATTTACCTTTTAATTAAGCTCTAACTTCATTGTGGGTCACATTGGTTTTTCTCTATATTCACTCTTGTTTATTTAGAGAGACCAGGGTGACAGGTCTTCTGAAGCTACCATTGGCAAAGAGTAAGGTTATAGAATTTGCTGGCTAGTCACTGTTAGATAATTGCTCTTTGTGAAGACATTACTTTGAGGCCAACCAGAACCAGGGATTTAAAACTGGTCCAGGGACAAGGTGCTACAGTCTCAGGCTCTGGAAATGTCAGTCATTTGTGTGTTCCAGGTGTACTTTTGTAATTATGTATGTGAGAGATATGTACATAATTGTCTGCCTCTCAGGAAGTAGGAAAACTAGAAGATACTATGACCTCAAAAAAAAAAAAAAAAAAAAAGACAAAGGTAAGCAGCAGCTAAAATCAGCTAGGGAATATATGCTTACCTCAAGTGAATCACTGTAGAAATGTGATTTTTTCCCCCCTTGCCATCAAGCTTGTTTTCTGGATGGCTGCTGATATGGGAATCAAATGAGACCTTTGGAGTAAGGACTAAATTGGTTCCCATCGAAGTTTTCTGCATAGCAGATAGTGTGTAATATTTACCTCCATCTGTTGCTTACAAGAGGGTTGTCCAGAGAACCTCTCACACCCGTCTGATGTTATTTACACTATCCATGTGATGTTTCTGTCTGGCGGAAGAATTGGGAGGCTCTAGAGCAGTTCTTCCTGCTTTCTTTTGTCTCCTGTAATTCTTATCATGGAGGCAATAGCCTGGAAATCGTTAGTGATAAGCCTCAGACCTTTGGTGGTCCCTGCCAGTATCCCGGATTTTGGGTATATAACCCCCCAATTTAATGTTTCTATGGGATAGATGAGTAGTAATCTAGTCTAGGCACTGCCTATGAGCTTTCTTTGTAAAGGTACCTCCTCAGTCACCCAGCATTCAAGATGGAGCCTCAGGGATGCCTTCCTCCCTTTGGCTGTGATGTCTGGCAGGACTGACTCCGGCTAGGAGGGGAAACAACCCTTAGTGCAGGCCTTTTCTCTCCTCCTTCAGGCCAGCTGAAAGTTTGAAATGCCACATATGAAGGGCTTTTGTTGTTTGTAATTTTTTAAATGTAAACTTGATTATTTTATTGCTAATTTAAAAATAAATGACTTTATACTGATTGTAAAACAGCTCTGGGGCCATCTCTCTGCAATGTTTTGGTGATTTGGCGCCACCATGTGGTAACTTTTGGTGCCGCAGAAGCTCTAGAAATATCTGTTAGAATGCTATTCAGAAGGCAGAGAGGACACTCACATCATGGTCTGATTCTAAGTGTCTAACCTGGAAACATTCTCTACACAAGCCAGATCCATCCGTTTTCCTTCTGCATTCCCTGTCCCTTCTGTCCCTCCACGTCTGGCCCCATCTGTCTCCTTTTTGTCAAAGTGTGTATCTGCACAGTGATGTCGATTCTCATGTATTTCTCTCTCCTTGTGATGAGCAGAAGAAGATCATGATCATGATCTGCTGTATTATCCTTGCCATCATCTTGGCTTCTACCATTGGGGGCATATTTGCCTGAAAAAGGTAAGCTTTCTGGGGAGGGCCAGCTCTGCTGTCACTTACTTGACACACTTGTATTCTGGGTGCTCTGGGTGTCAGCAGGATGCACAATAAGGAGGGGGTGAGGGCTGGGTATAGGAATAGCTGAATTTTGGAGAAAACCAAGGAAAAGGGATGTTTTGGAGAGAAGTAGGTGGAGAACTATTGGGAGTAGGTGGTTAGTGAGGCAAGGTCGCAGTCTGCCTCGTGACGGAGCCTGGCAGTATCATGTTTCTCAACAGTGAGGGATGGCCATCCCTGTTGTAAAATCTTGAGCCCTTGTACCTGGAAATGGTAATAGAATTAATTTTTGCATCGGACTTGCCTTAAAATCCCCTGCTCCCAAGGTTAGTACAAGCTAGTACAGTTTTGAGAGTAGTTTCACACCCCTGCAGAGAAGAGGTGGTATCCTGGCCATGAACACCGTGCTGTGTAAAATATGATTTTTCTTTCCATTTTCTCTTACTTCGTTCTGCTTTTACAGATGGGATCTCAACGGGCATCTGCAATCTTCCACCTCTGTGGTGCCATCATGTCTCCCCTCAGTCTTCCTCAGCTATGTCTCTTTTCACTAGGAAACTCACAACACAGGGCACCAATCAACTGTTTATTAAATGAACAAATTAATGAAAATGTAGAATTGAAAGAGATAGGGATGAAGGAACAGGGAGCACGGCAATATACAGTTGGTTTAGATGGCCCTTAAAGGTCTGGCCTGCATGGTAGAGAGACATAACGAACGGGTCCCTGTTTAGAGCACAACACACACACAGCCTGAAGGCCAGGATGGTGGTGAAGAGGCAGGCATTACAACATGCCCAACTCAACAGGGTCATACTGAACTCAGTGAGGCTGTCTCTCAGATCATGGTACTCCCTACTTTTACTCTAATGGCTCTTCTAGGTCGCATTCTTAACCAACCACATGTCTGCTTCCTCTTTCAGGGTCCAAGAATAGTTTTTAATTCATAGATTGTTTAAGGATAGGCACTATGCCTATCTCGAATACTACCATGTCCCTTCTCTTAGCACACAGTGCCTGCCACTTTCAGATGTCTGCTTACTTATAGTCAAGCTTTGATTTCATTCATGGATGAGTCTTTGAGCTTGGCTTTTAACTCTTTAAGGTACCATTGGGAACATGATTTTTTATTAATCAGAGGCACATAGAAAAATATGGCAACACCCCTATTACCATACCATACCTGTCACAGTGTTCTGTTTTGAGGGATGGTGCTTATGTAGAAGCTGGCTTTGTATTGATGGTATAAATTTCTATTAGTACTCTCATTTGTCAGAGATGATAGTTGGTCTCAGGATGGAGGTTCATTCAATAAATTCATTCCTCCAACAAAAGAAAGAAGTTTATACTATGACCCAGCTCCCAAACAAGCACACCATGTTATCTGGAACAATGGAAGGAAGCCAAGGGGATAAAGTGGGACGAGGCTGCTGCTTCAGCCTCACCATGTCTGTGGTAGAATAGGCTGCAGGTCAGTGAAATGTGCAAGAAACTGGTCCAAACACATTTCTAACTCAAGTGTCACTGTGTTCCACTTTAAAAATAATTTACTTTGAGACTATTACATTTTACATTCATTAAAAATAAATGAAAATCTGCGTCTAACTTTTGAAAGTAAGTGTTAACTTACTTGAATGCTGGTTCCCCCAGAAAAACTGATTACTCTTGTTACGGACAAATGAAGCTGGCACCATGAAGTTTTGGATCACATGGGACCCTCAATTATCCAGCAGTGTGTGTGTGCTCTACATACACTAGCTCCTAAAGGGACAGAGAGCCAAGATGCCCCTCCTTAGCTAGCTTCAGATCTAGGAAGGGTTTCAACTTTTGTTAAAGTTCTTTTGCTAAATTCCTTGTCATATTCCATGTTTTCCCTTCTGAGACTGACAGAAGATGGGCAGCTGGGCATTAATAAATATCTGTTGAACCCACTAGTTGTTGGGTACTAGTTGTACTGTTGTTTTTATCCTTGAATTACTCCAAAAAATACATTTGTAATAAGCAAAATGTCCTAGACTAGGTAGTGTACATATTACATTTCCAGAGCTGAGAACATGCAAAGACACATTTCAGGTCCGGAGATAAGCCAGGTTTTTTTTTTTTTTTTGAGACAGGATCTTGCTTGTAGATGTGACTGGCCTTGAACACAAATGAGATCCACCCATCTTTGCCTCCTGAGTGCTGGGACAGCTGGCTATCAAACTGTCCTTAATCCTGTAAGCAACTGAAACTGACCAAAGAGAAGTTGTACCCTGAGGTTACATTCAAACTTTAATTAGAATCAACCAGGTGACACAGTTTTTCAGAAGTCACTCACTCATGTGCTTAGTTAGGATCCAAGAACCAGCAAAGACCCTCAGGACAGTAAAGGCGCAGATTGTCGCTCAGGAGGCTGCGCACATGTTCCTCGCGCTTTCACTACACACGCTTGGGCATGTAGAATTTGCCCCAGTATCGCCCTTTCTGCGTCAAGTCATATGGGCTCAGGAATTTCCGTATGCCAAACATGTTGGCAGTGGCTATGTGCTCAAAGGTCCAGGGGTTTTGGTTGTTAAGTTCTCTCTCTCTTTGATTTTGGTGCATCCTCTCTAGAGTCTTACGGCTCACAGCCTTTGCCGGAAAGGGTAACTTGTGAGCAACTTGGTTCAGGATACCTTTTACCTCTTCAAATTCACACCGTCCACCCATCTCTACTACTAGGCAGCCAGTCTTCACAGGTGTCACATAGTGATCGATGGCACCTTTACCTCCCCCCATGCGCTGCCCAACACCTTTGCGAGTGATGGGCTTGAAAGGGGCTGGCACTCGCCAGATGGCAAACATGTTCTTGGGATCCATAAAGCGGTTGATTGTCAAGCGCATCATTTCAAAATGGCCCCAATGGAGATAACCACCGCCAAGTGCCTAAAAATGAACAGATAAATTAGAACACAGGGGGATTTAGAAAGTATGGCGTCTATTATCATGCCGCCTCTTTTATAGTAACTGGCTTTAATGATACACATGAAAAGTAGACATCTAAGTTGTAATTAGTAATATGGAGGAAACACCTAAGCTACAGTAATAAAAGACAGCAAGGATGGAATCACTCCCATGGAGAGCCCAGGGAGGACTTTTTACAGATGACACTGAAAGCTGAGGAGAGAATCCTAAGAACCAGTCAGAAGAGGACAGTCCCAGGTGGAGAAACATTGATGTAAATGCCCTGACACAACAAAGGGCTTGGTAGTTTAAGTAGAACCAGTGTAGCTGGGGTAGGGTAGGAATGCAGAGTGGGCATAAGGTTCTGAGAGGTCAGCAGCAGCGCTCAAGGGTACAGTGCAGGCCAGGGAAGAAGACTTCACCATCACTCTGGCTGCCAGAAATGCTAGCACATAGCCACCCACGGCACTAACATTATTCTTTACAGAAACCACTGTATAGAAACAGCATGAAGCAGGTGTTCTAATTCTCACCCACAAATACTTCATTTTTACCAGAGACTTGAAAAGATCTTGTTATAACTGGGGAACTGAAGTAGCGCCTTTGCTCTTTGCTTTTACAGCAACCTTCCTTACCGCCTCTATAGTTCCAACCCATCTGAAATAGTAAGTGGCCATCCTGCTGTAAACAACTTCTAATTTCAACTAAATATTTTCTGAAATAGCAAGATAAAAATCTAACCTTGCTAGATTTTTGTTAACACAATTTCACATGGATCTGAACCATCTACCTGTTCAGTGAATACCTGTTGTATAGGCTACCTGCTTGTTGGCCACTAGGTTATTGGATCCTTTACATTATCACAGGGCTTATAGACAGAATTCAGTGCAAACTCTCAAGCATCTAGTATGGGACTCCTGTGTTTTCAATCCTACACTGTAGAAAAATATATAACTCACGTTTCCTTGGGAACCCAGTAGCCTAGTTCTATATCTATTTAAAGAGCAATTGGAATGTGGATGTAGGTGTGGCAGTTCTAATGTGGAGGAAGAGACTAGAATCAACTCAAAGAGAAGAAAACTTTGTTAATCTCTTTTATCACTCACCAAAATTGCAAAATTGCCTTCTGTAAAGTCAGTGGCTTCAGTTGAAGGCCCTCGTATGTCCTTCAAATTTTTAGGTTCTCTTCTTACTTTTGGCACAAGTGGGACTCTTTCAACAAATTTAAGCTTGGACCTTTCAGGGATGGAGACATCTAGCAGGAGCAAAGACAATCAAGAATAAGTGAAGGTGCACGACGCAGAGGGCCTAATGAGTAATAATTCCAGCGGTTACCATTTGCCTCTGGATGTTTCTAGCGACACTGGACTCTTTCAGCTATAACAATGCTTACACAAATGTTTCTCAGCCAAATTCACTTATTACCCCCCTGTATGTTCAGCCCCTATTTGTAGGGACTGTTCTCAATTATTACTTCATTCACTGTTAAAGCAGCTTTGGTATTTTGAGATTGTTTTTTTTTTTTAAAAAAAAAATCCCAACTGTAGTCTCCCCTCTTCCCCCATCTCAATCTACTCATTCCTGTTTCTATTCAGAAAAGGGCAGGCCTCCCATGAATATCAACCAAACGTGGCATATCAAGTTGCAGTAAGACTAGGCACCTTCTGTCGTATTAAGACTGGATGGGGCAACCCAAGATGAAGAAAAGGGTCCCAAAAACTGTCAAAAGAGTCAGAGACAGCCCCGTTAGGAGTCCCACATGAAGACTTCGCTATACACCCACAACATGTACGCAGAGGGTTGAGACAGTCTTATGGATGTCATGTGATCACTGTGTAACCTCGAACCTGCAGGAAGTGCTGGACTGAGTGGTGGCAACCTTTATATTTCTTTAGGGCTTCAACACTAAACAGACAAATGGGGGAAATACAAAGTGAAGTATTAGAAATTGAAAACAAGGGGCCCACAAGATGTCCCAACCGGTAAAAAGCACTGCTTGCCCATCTGGGTTGGAGCCTTAGGGCCCACGTGGTAGAAGGAGAGAACTGACTCCCAAAAGTAGTCACAGACCTCCAGATATATGCCTTGACACATACGCACCCACACAAGTGCATGCATACAAAATAAATAAAAGGCAATTAAAAATAAAAAGAATTGAAAACAGGAGCATACATAATTTTCAGCTAGGCCAAGAAACATAATTGGGCAAGTGGTATTCTAATCTCTACTTTAAAGAAGAGGAACTTCAGTTAAAACATCAAAGCCAGAAGCATGCTCTTAAAAACCAAAACCAAAAACAAAACAAAACTCACTGCTCCTCTAGATTGCAAAAATACCATTAAAACAAAACAAACAAACGAAAAAAAAAAAAACCTTCTGTTGTATTTTTCTTGGTAAACTTACAAAGTAGGATTTTTCTTGTCACTATCCTCTATATGACATCCTGGGGAAAACAACTGTGACTCAAAAAAAAAATTAAATATGAGAAAGAATGGCTCCATGATAGAATAAACAAAACAGGAAGCCTCAAAGGGCCATCAGATCATTAATGGAATAATAAAGTTGCTGTTCCAAGTTACAAAAACTACTCTCCCTTCACTGACTTCTATGGGCAGCTACTGTGAGACCTGGTAATACGTTCTTACATCTGCAAGTTAGTATGCACTTCTAAGCACACACAGCACCTTATTTATCAAAAATGTTAGGAGTGTTTTGTCTGCATGTATTAATGTGCAGAAGAGGATGTAGGAACCCCTGAAGCTGGAGTCCCAGATGGTTATGAACAATCTTGTGGGTTCTGAGAATTGAACCTGGGTTCTCTGCAAGAGCAACAAGTGTTATTAACTGCTGAGCCATTGCTCCAGCCCACACAGTAGTTTAACAGTTATGTGCCGAAGACCCTCAGATGTCTAGGCCATTTGCAGTTTTGGAGATTTTAGTACATTAAAAAGTTAGATGTACAGGACTGCAGAGCACCTGGCTACTATTGCTAAGTGTCTGCATATCTGTACTATTATTTAGAAGATAAAAAAATCTGATATATGCCCAGTTAGTGCTGACTGGGTAGATCATGGGCCACACATCAGTGGTAGGATGCCTGGGAACTAGCCCAATAGTTATCTGCTTTGCAACATCGAGGGACTTCGCTGCAGTTTGCCTTCCTTACATATATCTGTTGAATCACTCAACGGAGGGAGGAAGCACAAACACACCTTCGATGCCTTTTCTCAGAGAAAAATAAGTGGAAATGACAGGTACTCACTTTCAAAAGTTGGAACTGGGAGGAGCGTCTTCAGACCAGCACTGGTGGGAAGGGCTGCCCAAGAATCTACAATGACAAATCAAACCATTACTGTTACACTCTGATCACTCCTGACAGAGGTGTCTAGAAGCACGGGGGTACGAGTTCCACTAAATGGGCTTCCAAGGAAGCAACTAGGCTCACGGAGCACCGTCTCCCGCACATGACCAGGACCCAGGCCTCCGCATAGTGGAGGTGGAAGAAGTAAGGAAAGCGCAGGACCTATCGCAGTAAGCATAGACTTTGGAATGTGGGGAGGAAGATCGGGGAAATGCCTTTTTAAAAGATGAAACAGGTTTCTGACCTGAAAAGTGCATCCGCAGGAGCGGCGCGGGGACGCGCGTCAACAGCCTCCACATGGCCACGCGTGTGCTGCCGGGTCAGGTTTCTCTCAACTACAACAGTGGCTTTTCCCAGTTCAGAGCTTTGCCGGCCCGCGGACACAAGACAGGAAGTGACGTCATCCTGTCCCACCTTTTATAGAGTCCTGACGGAAGTAGAGGAAACTTCCAGCACCTGGTTCTGGAGCAGGTTATCTGCGGGTTAAAGGTCCCACAGGCCAAGCCACGCCCGAGGTGTTTCAAGTTTCCGCGAGGGTCTTCTCAGTTTTTTTCTGTTTAGTGACAGCTCTGGGTTTTCTCCTTGGTGTAGAAAGCTGCGAAAGCCCGAGGTTTTGTAAGAAGTTGTTCCCTTAACTTTCCGTACATTTATGTCTCTTCTCTAGGGACATAGAAAGATGCTATTGATTTGTCATTGGCTTATTTACTGTGCGCTTGCTGAGTTTGGTCTTGACAAATCTATCAAAAGAGCTGTAGCTGGAGTTTTCAAGGTAAAAGCACTGGCTTGGGCATTCCCAACCGGCTGGGTTCGATCACCTGTCCTTTTACTTTTATAATTAAAAAAAAAAAAGATTTATTTATTTATTATATATAAGTACACTGTAGCTGTCCTCAGACACACCAGAAGAGGGCATCAGATCTCATTACAGATGGTTGTGAGCTACCATGTGGTTTCTGGGATTTGAACTCAAAACCTCTGGAAGAGCAGTCAGTGCTCTTAACCGCTGAGCCATCTCTGCAGTCCCACCTGTCCTTAATATGCTAATTAAAAGAAAGTAACCTCGAAAAGCCATTAATTTAAGGTAGCTTCATTTGAAATAATAAATGATGGACTCCAATGACCATTCAAGATCATTTTCATGGCCCTGATATGAGCTTTAAGCTATTTATTTATTTATTTATTTATTTGAGACAAAATCTCTATGTAGTTCTGGCTGTTCTAGAACTCACTATGTAGATAGGCTGGCCTCGAACTCACAGAGATCTGTCTGCCTCAGCCTACACAGTGTGGGATTAAAGGCATGTACCACCACACCTGGCACCTTTAAGTTTAACTAGTGGACAAACTGGGGCATCGAGTGGGGAGTCCGCTAAAAAGTATGCATAATTAAGCAGTCCTGGTCTAGGCTGATCATTGCTTCAGTTTTGGTTTGGTATGGTGGTCATCTCAAGCTGGCATAGATTAACAGGATTAATTTGTTTCTATAAATGATCAGTTTGGTTTCAAGATTTAGCCTTGTCTTCACAGAAGAGGGGTAATGTTCTGTCTTCAAAGTTTTTCCTTTAAGAAATCCAAGAGAAGGAGCTGGAGGGATGGCTGGGTCGTTAAGGGGATTGGCTGCTCTAGTGAATGGACCACACCATAATTTAATAAGGAAGGGAAATGAAATAATGTATAATTATCCTTTTGGAAATGTTGGACATATAATTTTTCCTGAGGCTGGAGCTTTGTAGTGATTAGAACAAGAGGATTTGTATCTAAGCTTTTAGGAGACAGATGAAATTAGCAAATGAGACTGATGTCTGTTGTGTTTAAATCATGTTAAATCTGTGTGCTCTTAAGAATTAATTTCACAAGCAGTAAGTACAGCCTTCAATGCTTGTGGATAAGATATACTGGGGAAATTGCTTACAAATCTATTCACCTGTGCAATACATCTGCTTCCCAAGTATTAAGAGACTCTACAAATCCACCCCAGGACACAATTTAACTTGTTTATTGATATTCCTCCTTCTGCGCTGGCAAAAGGCCACATTTTGAAAGACCTGAGAGTGGTCAGAACTCCAAGTCCCCTCTTTTTAAAAGAGATGTAATCCATTCCACGACAGGTGCCACCCATGCCAGGAAGGTCAACAAAGGTGTGATAAGAGGCAAGCATCTTGGTTGGGAGGAGTGTAAAAATGAAGAAATGAAGAACCTCCTCCTTCCTGTCTTATCTTCACTATTATCTCTCTACTTAAAATAGCACTGAGCCGAGGGACAGTTTCCACTAAGGTTAATTCAGTGTTGTATTATGTAGTATTGGGCATTTAGATTTTGAAATTATGTTCTTTGTAACTATAAGGGACAATTTAAAAAGATATTTGCATATAAACAAGACATTTACATCTATGTGCAGGTGCCCACACTGGCCAGAAGAGGGAGCTGTAGTTGCTGCGCAGATGCTTGTAAACTGCCCGTACAGGTCCTCTGAAAGAACAGCTCTTAACAGTTGATTCATCTCTCTAGTCACTAGCAGTTGCCATTCTTAAGTGGGAGAGTAATGAAGAAACACAATAGCAGCAAGAAATAGCAAAATATCAGCCCAACCCTTTCTAGATAAAGGTAGTGAACAAAAGCTGGGTGAAATAGTTGATTAAAGTTGATGTGTGATAACATCTTCCAGTCTAATGGATTATAAATCACATAGTGGTGATATGTCAGTTTTCATTTCTTCATTGATGAGTGATATCTAGCTTTCCCTCATGCTTTTGATTTCAATGTTTGTGATTTGCTTGTATGTATGCTAGTTTGTTTTTTATATGCACTTGTTCATGTTTCTCTTATCAATTCAAAACTGTTTGTTATGTCTCATAGGCAGATTCCCGGTTTTAATTTGTGTGTGTGTGCTGAAACTAGAAAGGGGACCAATAGGAGGAGAAGTCTTAAGAGAGAGAGTTGGGGAAGGAGGAAAGAGAAGAACAAGGGATAGCAGAATACATGTGACATGAAAGGATGAGAGGGAAATGGAAAGGTACCAGCAGAGGATGGGGCAGGGAGAGGATCAAGAAGAAAATGTTTGTGAATGCCTCATAACAAAGCCCATTCCTATGTATACGAATTTAAAAAGAATGCGTATTTTAAAGCCTGTGTTATGTGTTGAATTTCCTAACTACTGCCTAGTTTTATAGATTGAAACCATCTTTCCCACTCTGCAGACTTGCCTTTTCTGTGTCTCCACTGGAAGGAGTAGAAGGTTTCATCTATTTGGTTCCAGTTTTGTTTGTTTCCTTCCTTTCTTCCTTCCTTCCTTCCTTCCTTCCTTCCTTCCTTCCTTCCTTCCTTCCTTCCTTCCTTCCTTTCTTTCTTTCTTTCTTTCTTTCTTTCTTTCTTTCTTTCTTTCTTTTCTTCTTTCTTTTTTTTTTTCTTTTTGTTTTTTTTTTTGAGACAGGGTTTCTCTGTGTAGCCCTGGCTGTCCTGGAACTCACTCTGTAGACCAGGCTGGCCTCGAATTCAGAAATCCGCCTGCCTCAGCCTCCCAAGTGCTGGGATTAAAGGCGTGCGCCACCACCGCCCAGTGGTTCCAGTTTCTTAAGAGGGTGTTGTACATAGGTCACTTACATGCCTAATCAAAGTCACATACAACTGTGTACACTTCTTTTTTTTTGCCATAGGCATAGAAGTTTAATCCATTTCTCATACAAGGAGGCAACAGCAAGTAGTAGAAGGGTGATCATGTATTGTGGCTTCAAGGGACCTCATGCACAAGGCAGCAGATGACCGGCCCTAGAACCTGCCCACCCACCCCCACAAGCTACTACAGTGGCTCCGGTGAATTGAGTCCTGAAAAGATACTTCCCAGCAAATGCACCCATAGTGAGGAAAGTAAGGGGTTCTCCTGCCCACTCTCAACCAGATAGAGCAGTGCAAGGTGGTGAAGCCTCTGGAAGAACAGTTTTATATCGTTTCTATGACAACACACTTCCTTTGGGCAGTACTTAATGCAGATTCTGCTCTCGAGGAGCAAGGCTCCTGTAGTGGGTCTTCCTCACTCTGCTGCTGTAGTGGAGTGGACACTGGGCCCTCTGCAGGGCCAGCAGCTCAGTCGTCAGCCTAGCAGACATATCCACACTGACCAAGTACAAGGTTTACTTGCTAAAAAGGAAGGCTTAGCTAGTTTCAGTTCCTCATGAAGTGTTATTTCCTGTTGAAAAGCAAAGAACTAAGCCAACCCTCTATAAAATTGCCAGTCCTTAACCGAGGCCTCAGTTACGGGATAAAGGTCTCTCTCTCTCTCTTCAGTGCTCCTCTCCAGGGGTTCTGGGTTCTACTTGACACCCACAGGCTTCCACAGATGGCTAAGAAGCATGGCCTATATGGATCAACCACCCACATACTCAGTACAGTCAAGGGCAAAGGACAGAAAGTTGTGAGCATGAAGCCTGAAGCAAAGGTTCCACCCAGCAGGCCAACAAGACCACACACTGGGGCTGGCTGTACCCTACAGCTGGTGACCCAGGTACTAGCAGAACATAGGAATACTGGCTTCACCACAGATCCCTATTCACACCCCAAACTAAAGGCTTAAGCTCACTCAGCTATTTGCAGGAGTTCAGGGGCTCAGCTCCACTCCCTCCCTGCTCAGCCTCTGGGGATGATGATGGGCTGAAGCTGTGGGGACCATCTCTGCCTCTCTGTGCTGTGAACTCTGCAACAATTCTTCTGTAAGAAACAAGGAGGATGCCACATCTCCTTCCTTGTCTAGGTCCTCAAAACCATTCCCATGATCCTCCCTGGACACATAGCACTTTGGATAGCAGGGACCAGCAGTTGCTTGCAGTGCCTGAAGACTGGCAAGGGTACAGTCAGCTAAACAAGCCACTAGTCTCACTGTGTGAGTTAATTAATTAGTCCTTGGGGAGGTTGGGGAGTGGGGTAGGCAGGTCAGAGGGCTCTATACCCCAGATCTCCCGGGTGTATTCAGTGATGGTTCGGTCACTGGAGAACTTGCCAGAGCAGCCTATATTCCTGATCACCTTTTTTGTCCACTACTTGGAATTGCGGTATAGATGGTCCACCTGGGCCTGGCATTGGATGTAGGCTTCATAGTCTGCAAGTACCTTGAATGGTACATCAGCATGTTAACCACGTCCTTGAAGCAGTCTGGATCTTTGGGAGAAAAGAAGCCACTGTTGATCTGATGATCCACAACCTGCCTCAGCTCAGGCAGGCGCTCATAGAATTCTCTGGCATTGTACCCTTTCTGGTCCAGGGCCTCAACATCTTCTACCCGCATACCAAAGATGAAGAGGTTCTCCTCTCTGGCCTCCTCGGCCATCTCCACATTGGCACCATCCATGGTGCCAATGGTGAGCGTTCCATTGAGCATGACTTTCATGTTGCCTTCATGTACACTTCTTACTTGGGGAAAACATCTTCCTTTTTGTCTCCCCCCCCCAGCATTACAAAAATATATCTGACTGGCTACTCCTCCAAAGTTTAGCTTTACTATCTATGGCCATTAGAGGGCCCAATATGTCTGTATAGTCAGACACCCTAGCAGAGTGAATTCTTGAGCGAAAAGAATGATGTAATACTGAGCTTGTGCATGCATTTGTGATCTGCTAGGACAGTTACATTTGAATTGACTTTTTTTTGTATTCCAGCTAGTATGTATTTGTTATTGTTATACTGTTATAGACAACTTAGATATCTTAAAGGGGTCTCTCTTCTCTTTCTCAGTGTGTATCCCGGTCTGGCTCACTCGCACTTTGGATTCTGCACCCTCCTGTTTATTGGGATTACAGGTGGGCACCACCATGCCTGCTGAGATGACTATTAACCTTTTCTAAACTAAAGATAGACCAGGCTCCTCCTTTTGCCAAAGAGGACGCTGGTGTTTTAGTTGGATGCTTGCCTAGGCAAGCCACTGTGTTTATTACATGCATGATCAGAATGGTGGCTCAGTTTTTTGGTTCCCAATCCAGATTTCTTCTCACACCGTTTGAAGACTATTGCGTTATTTTTGTGTATGTTTGGTTTAGGTGGCTGTACATTTTTGGCTGTGCTTGTCCATGTACACACACGTGGAGGCCAGAGACTAACATCAGCTGTTTCCCAGAGTGTGCTCCATCTTAGTCTTGTAGACAGGGTCTTTAACGGAAGCTGGATTCTGTTGTTCAGGTTAGACTGCCTGGAAAGTAAGCCTCCAGCATGTGCCAGTCTCTGTTTCCCCAGTGCTGGAGTTGCGGATGTTCACAGATACCATCCATGCCTGACTATTTTATGTGCATGCTGTGGAGCCAGACTCACTTCTTCATGATGAGGCAAGCACTTTACCCACCTATCAACCTCTTGATCCTTAGGATCATTTTTTACATTTTACATTTTATTTTATGTGCATGGCTATTTTGCGTGTCTTTATGTATGTACATGTACATCTGTATACCATGTGCATACAGTGGCCTGAAGAGGGAGTTGGATTGCCTGAGATTGGTGGTACAAACAGTTGTGTAAGAACATTTTCTTAAATTCATTTTTCCTTCTCAGCCTCAGTTCCTGCAATGATGACTCTGAGACTATTTATTATTAAACATCTAGACGTGAGCTTTAGCTCATTCCCCGACTAACTCTTAATTTACTTAACCCATTTAAACTATTCTATGTTTACCATTTGGTTAGTTACCTTTTCTTCAGTCCCAGCCTGTGTCTGCCTGTGTGTCTCCTCAGTGTCTCTCTGAATCCATCTACCTTCTGGTTTATGTTGATCTCCTCAGGGCTCTCTCCTCCTTAAATCTCTCTTTTACATTCTCACTATTTCCCAGAATCCTCTCTCTTCCTGCCAGTGTCCCACCTCTTATTTCTTGCCTTAGTTCATTGGCCGGCCATCAGCCTTTTTATTGACAGGTGATGCTTATAAGAGATTCTCTTTACACAGTTGTGAGCTGCCATATGGGTGCTGGAAATTGAAGGGCAGCCAAGTGCTCTTACCTGCCAACCAAGCCATCTCTCTGGCATCCTCCACAACCATGAAACAATTTAAGATGAGAATTTACCCAGAAAATCTAGAAGTTATGACATCATTTACTGAGCTAGAAACCATCCTGCAATTATATATGGGATGATTTTGTTCATTCAATACAAAGGTATCTGTACATATGTCTGTATTAGGTGAGTTGTAAAGGCACACTTAGTATAAGAGACCCAAGTAGCAGTTTCACTAGTTCATCTGTGTAAGTAGTTGTATTGGTTAGTGCAGAAGGTTGCGTCGATCTCCCCGAATATCACCGAGGCTTTCCTTCTCCCTTGTGATTGGTGTAAAAGACAACTGACAGTCTGTTTTGAGAAGCCAAAAATTTTATTGCATGAGTCACAATGGTGAGCACCTGCATCATTTATTCCACACAGTGGCTCAGGAAGAGAGTAGCATTGTTAATATCTGCTTTTCTTGGCACAGATTTGAAATGATATGAAAAACAAAACAAAACAACCCAAACCATCCTTTTGTCACATGGGACAGAAGATACTCCGTCTCAGTATTGGGTGAAGTTGGCTGTGATGTGCTCATGATTGAAGGGGATATAGTAAGCAACCCCTGGAAAAAGGCAGAGGATAACACATGTCACAGTGCACATAAACTTTCCACGCCAAACATCAGCTCATTAACCTTGTTAGATGGGTAAGGTCACCACAGCGAGAAGTGGGCAGAAAGGTAAGTTTTGAATGTTTCAGGATTTCTTTAAAAACATTTTTATTATTGTTATTTATTTGTGTATGTGTGTGGATGCATGCATGTGAAGCTCAGAGGACAACTTGTGAGAATTGATTCTCACTTTCCATCATGTGGGTCCCAGGAATCAAACTCAGGTCACAAAGCCTGGCTCCTGTTTAGGAACTTCTTTCTTTCTTTCTTTCTTTCTTTCTTTCTTTCTTTCTTTCTTTCTTTCTTTCTTTCTTTCTTTCTTTCTTTCTTTCTTTCTTTCTTTTCTTTCAAAAATATTTATTATTATTATTATTATTATTATTATTATTATTTGTGTGTGTGTGTGTGTGCATGTGCGTATGCGTGTGAAGGTGCTTGTGGAGGACAGAAGAAGGAACTGGGATTACAGGCTGTTGTGAGGCACTTGATGTGGGTGCTGGGTTCTTTGTAAGAGCAGTGGTGCCTTTAACTGTGAAGCCGTCTCTCTCTTTTTCTTCTCTCCTCTCCTTCTCTCTCTCTCTCTCTCTCTCTCTCTCTCTCTCACTCTCTGTAAAGATACTATATTCCTCTTGTATTTGCTTTATATATTGCTGCACAAATGTCTATGGATTTCTAATTTTCAGCTTTTAGGTTACCATTTTGTGGAGTATGTTTTGGGGGACAACCCCTTTCTTCTTTCACACAGAAAAGTTTTGCTAAATTTTTTTCTGAAATTTATCTTTAATATTAGAAGCAGTATCTGGCACATAGGAACCATTCAATAAATGGTTCAAACTAAAATCTTTAAGGGAGAATCTCACTTATTTTTGGAACATTTTTATAAGAAATAGAAAGGGCAATAGGCTGAGCATCTTTCAGGATAAGAAAGAGAAATGATGTTGATATCTTATCTTTTAGGTAGTTCTGGCAACAGTAAACATGAGTTCCATACCCAAACGGTTTTGAATTGGACATCTTTACTTTTTACTGTCTTTGATCCCAGAGAAAGGAAGTTATTTGCAGACATGAGGCATAAGCCCCTTTAAAATTTCAGAGTAATTTCTTGAGATCAAAGTGGTGGCAGAAATAACAGTGACAACAAGCATTTTGAACACGTACTCTTCAAAAAGTCACTGCATTTTTTTTTAAATCCTCACAATAACCCATGGAAATAATATTTCCATTTTATAGCTGTAGAGAATGATTCCTTATTTGTGTACTGTAGATTGTGATTATGAGAGGAGGTTTTTACAAAGCCTGGTCCTGAAGCCATGAATTCTGACCGGGCAGCTTTTCCTAACTATATGGTAGACTGCAAGCAAACCATCTCTCCCATGGTAAAATTGGGGAATGGAGCCTTCAAGACACAGCCTTGGATTCACAGGATTCACAGTCCTCTTCACAGTGACAATCAGTGTCCAGTTAACATGATCCTCAGACACAACCATGCCCAGTGCTCTTTAAGTGGGAAGAAGTTTCAGCGCTTATGCAAAAACCTTTCAGAAATATTAATTTGCTGGAGTCTGAGTTTCATTATTGCTATGTTTATTCCATAAATGTATAGTTACAAACATTCCTTTATCAGAGACTAAACAGAAGGTGAGGGTTTGGAGTTTTGATGAGGCTGTGTTAGAAAGCTCACTTGTCCTAGAGTTTGGAAACCTGGACTTGATTTCTGTTCTGTCAAATTCTAGGCTCATTTTTCAAACAGGTACTTTTGACATCTTGTGGTGATGCAATATTCTGAAATATCTCTTACATTCTAAGAGCCTGGGACTTTTGCTGCACCTCACTGCAGGGTTAATAGTATACTTGGAGGTTACTTACGACATAAGACTATTGTGTATTCAGGTTTTTTGCTTAACCTGCCTTTAGGAGAAGCATAAGAATTGAATCTTGCCTTGAATTCTCCATGTAATCAAACTTTACAACTTAAGACAACACATAGGTATAATCTTAAGTTCTTGTTATGTACTCTTCCAAGAACCAGACCCAGAAACAATGCATGTGTATCATTTTCGGAGAGCAGCAAATACCTAAGATGACAGCAGCGTCCTCAAATCTACTGGGAAAGTTTGAAAGCGTCTATTTATGGAAATTGCCTGGTAAACACTGGTGTTCATAGGACTGTTAAATACTTCTGTAAAGTATCCCATTCCTTCCCCATGTGATGCTCTCTGTGCTGTTTAATAAAGACACAGTAAAGCCTGTGTGAGGGACAAACACATAGCCATGTAATAGACACATGGCAGGCATACACAATCACACACAGAGCCTGACAGATCGACAAGGCAGCTTTCTTACATCAGGCACAGATTCAGATGAACACAACAGAAAGACAGAGATGGAAGGCACAGATATAATGAAGTAGAGAATACAAATCTGGACTCACTCTTGGTGAAATGGCTTTAGGTGGAAATGGTAACTGCTTTTATTTCTTTCCTTAATGCTACACTGATGCACTCTTGGTGTCTTGGAGTTAACCACCAATGTATAATCCACCTCTCATCTCTTGAATTTAGAGTCACTAATAATTGCACAGTATGTAATGATTATTTACAACACTCAATTCCTGTACCTACCCTTATTATAAGCATGTACATTATCATTTTATCCAAGTATATTAATTAAAGAAGTAGTAAATGTAGCCTTCCAATTTGAAGAAAAAGACATTCCTTTGCTTTTCTTACCTTCATCCAAAGGCGTTTTGCCACTAAGAAACTCCCAGTATGTCTTGTGATTAACATTCTCAGCGATATTATTGATAGAAGAGACAATAAGGCCCCAGGATGTCATGGTGGTTTCAAATCTAAGAATAAAATGTGAATAACCTTGGTTGAAGCCAGGCAACAGGAGGCAAGATAGAGAGATAGGTATAATAATGCTTTAAAAAACAGATAAAAATAATGTTCAGAAGAGAAAATACAAATGCCTAGTGTGTATGGAATCATGCCACTTAAAGTGAAATTTCACTGAATAGCATTTGAAGGGTTTTGGTTAACGTTTGCAGTTGAGTGAATTGATAGGTATTTTCATATTTAGGTATTCACATTTTATGGATATATCATTTGGAACAATACTTTATCTTGCACAGTATGTATTTTTCAGATTTTATGGGTTTATTTCTGTTTGTTATAATGAGGATTCCAGATGAATGAGTACCTCAATGTATGTACTATTAAACAATTTCTACTCATTTCATCACACATATCTCCATGGCACAGTTGAAGTCTAAGGTTTTCTTGTATAGAATATTGCATTGCAGTAAAAGGAGTAGCCATTATAGAGGACAGTGTGCATGAGAATCGTATGGGGTGCACTCTGTTAATGATCAACTCTAATGATGTTCAAATTATTGGAGGACCTTATATAAAGAATCATGGGATCTGGTGCCCCTGGCCTCCATATGTACCCACACTCAAATGCACAGATATGTTCCTGCTCCTCACATCGTTAAAAATAAAATAGATCATAGAAAATAAGGGACACAAATTTTAGAAGAAAGTATGCCAGCCCACGAATCTGATGAATCACAGCTATTTGTATTATGTATAGAAAAAATTCTGTAAGATTGTTAAATAACTGATTATATTATGGTTATGGAGGCAGTTTGTTCTTTTTTCTCTCCAAGTATATCCAGAGGGTTTGGGTATCAAGTGTCCTCTTTTCTTTGTCATGCGTTCCCAGGGTCCTTTGACTTCTATCTTTCTCTGTGACCTCCCTATCTTCCTCTATTGCTTCCTCTTTTTTCAAACGTTTACACTCTCCTCTGTAATCCATTTCCATATTCTACTCTTTCCTAACAGGATAGTGGGTAGAATGTAAGATTTAAAGGCAGACAAGTCGATGCTTAGCTCTGAACTCTACTAGTTACCTGTTATGTGATCTTAGGAGAGAGAGGATCGGAAGGAGGATACAGGAGGAATCTGAGTCAGGCTTGGGGAGGGCAACGTTGCTCGCACCACTCACTTGAACATGGAGTTTTTGCGCTGTGCTTCTTCTAGGACAGCAAGTAGCACAGATCCACTTTTCACACTAACCTCGATGGTCACATTGAAAAGCAGATCAACCCCTCTCAGCTGGTTGTTTATGGTATATATGACGGTAATGTTAGATACTGAAGTGGGGACCGGGGTAGGATAGTCAGTTAAAGTTGGTGGCACTTCATGATCTGTGAGGAGCAAAAAGGCCAGGTTTATTAAAGGTTTTGAGATTTGAGTTATGGCTGCAAAAGTCATTGCTGTTGACAATATATCCCAGAAAAGATTTCAAGAAAATAGTAACCTTTAAATTCTTTAACAAAATATTTGGACAACTACTCTAGAGTCCTGGCAAAGACTCCATGTTAAACTTGTGATGTCATTGGGAAGCAGCCTAGACAGTGAGGCCAAGGTAGCAACGCTTCATCTGATGGCGATGGGTTTGCTTGACTTTGGCTCCTGTAGATTCAGCACTGAAGTCTATGAAGATCCTATCATTTCTTCCTGTCATATGAAGCTGGTGAGTTCTGGAGGAAGTATTTGATAAGAACAAAGAATTGAAGGAATTGATTTCAGAGATTTATTTTTTCTGGAGTGACAAAAGATTTAGGAAGGCTCCGCATGGGCAATCTGAATTTTAAATATTTCAGTATTGTATTAGATTGGATATAAAGATGCTATAAAATAACATGTCAAGTTTCCACCCTATCCTGTTGGTATTCTGTCAGGCTAACATTTTAGATCTTAAAGGCTTGGATGAATTTCATCTGTGCCTTTTAAGTCCAATAAAATCAACAATTGGTAATTAGTCTCCTCCCCCTTTTCTTCCTTTTGCTTTTACAGTGTAGATGACATTGACTTTTATTTAATACTGATTTCATTACTGTAAAGACTGTAGTTTTGTCTGTATGTCTGTTTTATGACTTTATAAAGAGCAGAGAAGACTTAGTGATGCTTGGCAGTCCATTTGTGGAATCAATGAAGCTCCTTGTGGTGACCATGGGCCTTCTACCTCCTTAAAGTAGCTGTTTTGTGTAAGGAGATGAATTCTGAAGGCTAGACACTGTGGCTGTGTGCTAGAACACATTGTTAAGATTGGATATCAGTTGAAACTCTGTCTGTCCATATGGGATACATGGACAAAACAGTCTTATATGCTACTCAACATCAAGCCACATGCTATTGTACTATAAGTAGCACAGTTATAACATAAGAAGGGAGGTCATTGAGAAGTACTTACCAGGACCACATGTTACTTGGGGCACATCTAGGTAAGTCTTGCCTTTCAAGGAAGGGAGAATTTGGGCAATGGACATGGGGTTTTGGAATTTCCCTTGCTTAATCTCGTTGAGTATTGTATGCATAGTCTTCTCACAGTCCCACTTCTTGGTAGGTTGCTCAGGTGTCACGGAGAGAGCCTGGGGTGAGCATGAGCAAGGATATATATATATAAATGATTAGGTATAGTGGGGAGATGGCTCTTGTGAGGGGTGAACTTGATTGCTAATCTTTATGATCTTCCAGAATCCAAACTGAAGCAGCACAAGGTTTTGAATCACATTTGTCTTTCACAGCATCTGTCCCATGATAGTCATAGAAGGAGTGGAGGGGTAGCACCCAGCAAAGGCACTGGCCTATCATGAATGAGGCTGTGGGCACAGTCTCCTAGCTAACAGCAAGCAAGTGCTTAACAATGATGAGCCGGAAAGATAAATCAGTGTTAGATTACTGTCTGCTTGTCCCAGGGACCTTGGCTTAATTCACAGAAGCCACATGGCAGCTCACAACCATCTGTAACTCCACTTCCAGGGGACCCATCATCACCTTATGGCCTTGCCCTCTTATGGCCTCCTCAGGTATTAGGTATGTATGTGATGCATACATGCCCAGTACCTGAGGTGTATATGGAATATACACATAAGATAAGATAAAACAACAACAACAACAACATAGCACCGAACAATTATCTGGTCAATGATGAGAGGCAGGGAATACTGCCAGGGCCGCTGTACTCATGACAAGTTTTTAGCTGTAGAACAAGGATAACGGAGCAAGCCTCAGAAGGAGCTTTAGTCTAGGGCAACCTGGACTGGCAATGCAGTACACTGCTCTTGATTTGTGTTGTCATGCACAGATTGTGGTGAACTTCTCCCAAAGCCTGTGTCTATGTCAGGACTGCAGTCACAGTCTCCACAGCCCTGGCCTTGGGATGGAGTCATGGCCTGGGTTGCACTGGTCTCCTTGGGAACAGTGACTGGTGGATTCATCCACCAACTGGTTCTTCCCTGATACACCCATACTGAAAGAAAAAAACATGTCTCCCACTTGTGTATTTCAGTTGTGACTGTATGAGTAAACACGAAGCTGTCATTAACCATCTTAAATTCCACACAGCAGGAGAGAATGAGTGAAGACAGGCATGAGAGGCTACTAAGAGTGGTCTCTTATGTGTCATTTAATCTATTCTGGTTATTCTTGAAATCACTTCATCTAGTCTTGACATCCCCAGGTATGTGAAATATTAAATTGTCATTTTAAAATCGGGCTTCTGGTACTTGCAAAACAAGTCTGGATGACTATACCAAGCTATTTACTTTCTTTGGCAAAGTTTTCTGTCTCTTAGGGCTAAATTAGAAAGTATAAGTCCTGCTTGTCTTTGGAGGGGCATCATTTGAGGGTCCAGTGAGCCCGTTTGGGAAAGTATTTTGCAAGGCATGATGTGGAAACTATCATTGCATCCTCCATTCCTCTAACAGTTATGCTAACTAAAGCCCCCAAGTATGATAGCAAGCTTCGTTGGCCAATGACAAGTTTGCATGAAGCTGGGAAGAGAAAATGGGAGAAGGAGGAGAGTCAGAGATGGTTGTCTCAGCTAGAAAGAGCAGAGTGGTCACTTGGACATTTGTGACAGGAACAGTCACCATGTTAACTTCAGCAAATACAGATTGAAACTCTCCATAGAGGCCACTTAACAAGGCAGGTTAGCCTAAGAGTACTAGCTAGATACTCCTCAGCAGTAGTAGCTTCTACTGTGATATATTTTTTCCTGGGAATAAAACATTTATTCCAACATACTAGAGCATTAAGCCATCAGAAATAATTGCTAACTCTGTATGAAGAATCTTACCAGACTCCTTGTTGAGGTCAGTTCCTACCAGAGGAAACTTTGGTGCAGTAGATGGTATGGAAGGATGAGAAGTTTCAGGGTAGAAGTGCCTTTAGGAAGGCTTGAGAGTGTCTCAGGTCATGCAAGGACTGTCATTTAGGAAAAGGGTGAGTGAGCAAAAGCTGAACGCTTTATAGCTCTCCTGTTGTACTGAGAGTCCATGGACAGTGAGTGGGCATGGCATTGTACTTGTGATGTTTTTGTATATCACATGGCACTCAGTGTGGTTATAGCCTTGCTCTTTTGGGGAAAATGAAACTCAAGGAAAGTCAACATTTGTCTTAGATTGGGGCAGACTTGAAATTCAAACCCTGTTGTAATGGGTCTAGAACCCTTTGATCTCAACGGCACAACTTTTCAGATTAGATAATGGTTATAGATTAGACACTTGTTGGTCTGACTCTTCAGGCTTTCTGGGTAAACTCCAGGTGCATGTGTAGACAGGCAGGAAGGGAGAAGGTATATGTGGTAAGTGACAAGAAATCTACATGGTGGGTGCTATCTGGATGTAAATAAGGTCTTACCCTTTGATAGGAAAAGCTTTTGTTCTCATGTATAATCTACCAGAGTACCTAGAAAGCGATGAAATCCCAAATAGAATTCCTAAGCCAAATCGGCAAAGAAAACAGTTCTGCATCTGGCACTAAACCAATCAGAAACCTTAAACAAGGTTAAGTGAGGGTCCTACCCTGGCAAACCCAATCTTAAACTCATTCCCTCAGGATGCCTGCTTTCCACAGAAGTTTCTAGACCTGAGTTCTGGGGTTGCTGTTTTATGGTTTAGCTATGGTAAATAGTTTTGTTTCATGATTAAATTGGGGTGACCATGACAAGAAGTAGCTTTGCTCTTAGGCATTTCCACACATGGCATTTTGGATTGGTGAGCTGTCTTCATTCTTATGCTTGACACTGATTATTACATATGTTCTGTGGACTCTTCTCTAATTTTTAGTATGTAGAGGTTACCAACACCAGTCTCTTGTTCTCTCAGGAGATGATTTCCTTCTGATAGTAGCCCAGAGCTACACAAAGCTTAGGGCTCCAGCCCTCTCCCTTTTCTGGGGTTTCTGAGGTTTGGAGTTTATGATGCAGTTTTCTCTTAATCTTCTAAGATAT